>NW_026294419.1:0-114271 GCF_007827085.1 Peromyscus californicus insignis | reverse complement strand
TTTCCCTTTCATAAACGGAGTTGAATCACATGCAGTTTCTGGTCCTAGCAGCAAAAGTTGTTTTCTGGTAAGGAGAATCACTATTGTGCTCAATTGGCCATACACAGTGCAAATAGCACTCGCTTCTGTTCTCAGCAAGTGCAGTGTATTGGACGCAAGAGAAACTACTGTTCTTGTCAGTTTCCTAAGCAGAGTTGAATTAGATATTGCCCTTGTGTGTAGGAAGCACAGTTCTTTACTTCTGAGCAAGCTGACAGTTCTGGCTATATAGGAAACACAGTAGAGTAGAAGAGCGCTGCTTTCTCTAAAGCAGAGTGTGTTTCTTGTAAGGCGAGCTAGAGTTCATTTCCCTTTTATAAACGGAGTTGAATCACATGCAGTTTCTGGTCCTAGCAGCAAAAGTTGCTTTCTGGTAAGGATAGTCAATATTGTGCTCAATTGGCCATACACAGTGCAAATAGCACTCGCTTCTGTTCTCAGCAAGTGCAGTGTATTGGACGCAAGAGAAACTACTGTTCTTGTCAGTTTCCTAAGCAGAGTTGAACTAGTTATGCCCATTGTGTGTAGGAAGCACAATTCTTTGGTTCTGAGCAAGCTGACTGTTCTCGCTCTATAGGAAACACAGTAGAGTAGAAGAGTGCTGCTTTCTCAAAAGCAGAGTGTGTTTCTTGTAAGGCGAGCCAGAGTTTAATTCACTTTCATAAACGGAGTTGAATCACATGCAGTTTCTGGTCCTAGCACCAAGAGTTGTATTCTGGTAAGGAGAGTCACTATTGTGCTCAATTGGCCATACACATTGCAAATAGCACTCGCGTCTGTTCCCAGCAAATGCAGTGTATTGGAAGCAAGAGAAACTACTGTTCTTGTCAGTTTCCTAAGCAGAGTTGAATTAGATATGGCCCTTTTGTGTAGGAAGCACAGTGCTTTAATTCTGAGCAAGCTGACAATTCTGGCTATATAGGAAACACAGTAGAGTACAAGAGTGCTGCTTTCTCTAAAGTAGAGTGTGTTTCTTGTAAGGCGAGCTAGAGTTCATTTCCCTTTCATAAACGGAGTTGAATCACATGCAGTTTCTGGTCCTAGCAGCAAAAGTTGTTTTCTGGTAAGGAGAATCACTATTGTGCTCAATTGGCCATACACAGTGCAAATAGCACTCGCTTCTGTTCTCAGCAAGTGCAGTGTATTGGACGCAAGAGAAACTACTGTTCTTGTCAGTTTCCTAAGCAGAGTTGAATTAGATATTGCCCTTGTGTGTAGGAAGCACAGTTCTTTACTTCTGAGCAAGCTGACAGTTCTGGCTATATAGGAAACACAGTAGAGTAGAAGAGCGCTGCTTTCTCTAAAGCAGAGTGTGTTTCTTGTAAGGCGAGCTAGAGTTCATTTCCCTTTTATAAACGGAGTTGAATCACATGCAGTTTCTGGTCCTAGCAGCAAAAGTTGCTTTCTGGTAAGGATAGTCAATATTGTGCTCAATTGGCCATACACAGTGCAAATAGCACTCGCTTCTGTTCTCAGCAAGTGCAGTGTATTGGACGCAAGAGAAACTACTGTTCTTGTCAGTTTCCTAAGCAGAGTTGAACTAGTTATGCCCATTGTGTGTAGGAAGCACAATTCTTTGGTTCTGAGCAAGCTGACTGTTCTCGCTCTATAGGAAACACAGTAGAGTAGAAGAGTGCTGCTTTCTCAAAAGCAGAGTGTGTTTCTTGTAAGGCGAGCCAGAGTTTAATTCACTTTCATAAACGGAGTTGAATCACATGCAGTTTCTGGTCCTAGCACCAAGAGTTGTATTCTGGTAAGGAGAGTCACTATTGTGCTCAATTGGCCATACACATTGCAAATAGCACTCGCGTCTGTTCCCAGCAAATGCAGTGTATTGGAAGCAAGAGAAACTACTGTTCTTGTCAGTTTCCTAAGCAGAGTTGAATTAGATATGGCCCTTTTGTGTAGGAAGCACAGTGCTTTAATTCTGAGCAAGCTGACAATTCTGGCTATATAGGAAACACAGTAGAGTACAAGAGTGCTGCTTTCTCTAAAGTAGAGTGTGTTTCTTGTAAGGCGAGCTAGAGTTCATTTCCCTTTCATAAACGGAGTTGAATCACATGCAGTTTCTGGTCCTAGCAGCAAAAGTTGTTTTCTGGTAAGGAGAATCACTATTGTGCTCAATTGGCCATACACAGTGCAAATAGCACTCGCTTCTGTTCTCAGCAAGTGCAGTGTATTGGACGCAAGAGAAACTACTGTTCTTGTCAGTTTCCTAAGCAGAGTTGAATTAGATATTGCCCTTGTGTGTAGGAAGCACAGTTCTTTAGTTCTGAGCAAGCTGACAGTTCTGGCTATATAGGAAACACAGTAGAGTAGAAGAGCGCTGCTTTCTCTAAAGCAGAGTGTGTTTCTTGTAAGGCGAGCTAGAGTTCATTTCCCTTTTATAAACGGAGTTGAATCACATGCAGTTTCTGGTCCTAGCAGCAAAAGTTGTTTTCTGGTAAGGAGAGTCACTATTGTGCTCAATTGGCCATACACA
Organism: Peromyscus californicus insignis; assembly: GCF_007827085.1. NCBI lineage: Eukaryota > Metazoa > Chordata > Mammalia > Rodentia > Cricetidae > Peromyscus > Peromyscus californicus. The sequence continues at coordinate 111,750 of NW_026294419.1, read as the reverse complement.
GTGCAAATAGCACTCGCTTCTGTTCTCAGCAAGTGCAGTGTATTGGACGCAAGAGAAACTACTGTTCTTGTCAGTTTCCTAAGCAGAGTTGAACTAGTTATGCCCATTGTGTGTAGGAAGCACAATTCTTTGGTTCTGAGCAAGCTGACTGTTCTCGCTCTATAAGAAACACAGTAGAGTAGAAGAGTGCTGCTTTCTCAAAAGCAGAGTGTGTTTCTTGTAAGGCGAGCCAGAGTTTAATTCACTTTCATAAACGGAGTTGAATCACATGCAGTTTCTGGTCCTAGCACCAAGAGTTGTTTTCTGGTAAGGAGAGTCACTATTGTGCTCAATTGGCCATACACATTGCAAATAGCACTCGCGTCTGTTCCCAGAAAATGCAGTGTATTGGAAGCAAGAGAAACTACTGTTCTTGTCAGTTTCCTAAGCAGAGTTGAATTAGATATGGCCCTTTTGTGTAGGAAGCACAGTTCTTTAGTTCTGAGCAAGCTGACAATTCTGGCTATATAGGAAACACAGTAGAGTACAAGAGTGCTGCTTTCTCTAAAGTAGAGTGTGTTTCTTGTAAGGCGAGCTAGAGTTGATTTCCCTTTCATAAACGGAGTTGAATCACATGCAGTTTCTGGTCCTAGCAGCAAAAGTTGTTTTCTGGTAAGGAGAATCACTATTGTGCTCAATTGGCCATACACAGTGCAAATAGCACTCGCTTCTGTTCTCAGCAAGTGCAGTGTATTGGACGCAAGAGAAACTACTGTTCTTGTCAGTTTCCTAAGCAGAGTTGAATTAGATATTGCCCTTGTGTGTAGGAAGCACAGTTCTTTACTTCTGAGCAAGCTGACAGTTCTGGCTATATAGGAAACACAGTAGAGTAGAAGAGCGCTGCTTTCTCTAAAGCAGAGTGTGTTTCTTGTAAGGCGAGCTAGAGTTCATTTCCCTTTTATAAACGGAGTTGAATCACATGCAGTTTCTGGTCCTAGCAGCAAAAGTTGTTTTCTGGTAAGGAGAGTCACTATTGTGCTCAATTGGCCATACACAGTGCAAATAGCACTCGCTTCTGTTCTCAGCAAGTGCAGTGTATTGGACGCAAGAGAAACTACTGTTCTTGTCAGTTTCCTAAGCAGAGTTGAACTAGTTATGGCCATTGTGTGTAGGAAGCACAGTTCTTTGGTTCTGAGCAAGCTGACTGTTCTGGCTCTATAGGAAACACAGTAGAGTAGAAGAGTGCTGCTTTCTCAAAAGCAGAGTGTGTTTCTTGTAAGGCGAGCCAGAGTTTAATTCACTTTCATAAACGGAGTTGAATCACATGCAGTTTCTGGTCCTAGCACCAAGAGTTGTTTTCTGGTAAGGAGAGTCACTATTGTGCTCAATTGGCCATACACATTGCAAATAGCACTCGCGTCTGTTCACAGCAAATGCAGTGTATTGGAAGCAAGAGAAACTACTGTTCTTGTCAGTTTCCTAAGCAGAGTTGAATTAGATATGTCCCTTTTGTGTAGGAAGCACAGTTCTTTAGTTCTGAGCAAGCTGACAATTCTGGCTATATAGGATACACAGTAGAGTAGAAGAGTGCTGCTTTCTCTAAAGTAGAGTGTGTTTCTTGTAAGGCGAGCTAGAGTTGATTTCCCTTTCATAAACGGAGTTGAATCACATGCAGTTTCTGGTACTAGCAGCAAAAGTTGTTTTCTGGTAAGGAGATTCACTATTGTGCTCAATTGGCCTTACACAGTGCAAATAGCACTCGCGTCTTATCCCAGCAAGTGCAGTGTATTGGACGCAAGAGAAACTACTGTTCTTGTCAGTTTGCTAAGCAGAGTTGAATTACATATGGCCCTTGTGTGTAGGAAGCACAGTTCTTTAGTTCTGAGCAAGCTGACTGTTCTGGCTATATAGGAAACACAGTAGAGTAGAAGAGTGCTGCTTTCTCAAAAGCAGAGTGTGTTTCTTGTAAGGCAAGCTAGAGTTGAATTCCCTTTCATAAACGGAGTTGAATCACATGCAGTTTCTGGTCCTAGCAGCAAAAGTTGTTTTCTGGTAAGGAGAGTCACTATTGTGCTCAATTGGCCATACACAGTGCAAATAGCACTCGCTTCTGTTCTCAGCAAGTGCAGTGTATTGGACGCAAGAGAAACTACTGTTCTTATCAGTTTCCTAAGCAGAGTTGAATTAGATATGGCCCTTTTGTGTAGGAAGCACAGTTCTTTAGTTCTGAGCAAGCTGACAATTCTGGCTATATAGGAAACACAGTAGAGTACAAGAGTGCTGCTTTCTCTAAAGTAGAGTGTGTTTCTTGTAAGGCGAGCTAGAGTTGATTTCCCTTTCATAAACGGAGTTGAATCACATGCAGTTTCTGGTCCTAGCAGCAAAAGTTGTTTTCTGGTAAGGAGAATCACTATTGTGCTCAATTGGCCATACACAGTGCAAATAGCACTCGCTTCTGTTCTCAGCAAGTGCAGTGTATTGGACGCAAGAGAAACTACTGTTCTTGTCAGTTTCCTAAGCAGAGTTGAATTAGATATTGCCCTTGTGTGTAGGAAGCACAGTTCTTTAGTTCTGAGCAAGCTGACAGTTCTGGCTATATAGGAAACACAGTAGAGTAGAAGAGCGCTGCTTTCTCTAAAGCAGAGTGTGTTTCTTGTAAGGCGAGCTAGAGTTCATTTCCCTTTTATAAACGGAGTTGAATCACATGCAGTTTCTGATCCTAGCAGCAAAAGTTGCTTTCTGGTAAGGAGAGTCACTATTGTGCTCAAATGGCCATACACAGTGCAAATAGCACTCGCTTCTGTTCTCAGCAAGTGCAGTGTATTGGACGCAAGAGAAACTACTGTTCTTGTCAGTTTCCTAAGCAGAGTTGAACTAGTTATGCCCATTGTGTGTAGGAAGCACAATTCTTTGGTTCTGAGCAAGCTGACTGTTCTCGCTCTTAGGAAACACAGTAGAGTAGAAGAGTGCTGCTTTCTCAAAAGCAGAGTGTGTTTCTTGTAAGGCGAGCCAGAGTTTAATTCACTTTCATAAACGGAGTTGAATCACATGCAGTTTCTGGTCCTAGCACCAAGAGTTGTTTTCTGGTAAGGAGAGTCACTATTGTGCTCAATTGGCCATACACATTGCAAATAGCACTCTCGTCTGTTCCCAGAAAATGCAGTGTATTGGAAGCAAGAGAAACTACTGTTCTTGTCAGTTTCCTAAGCAGAGTTGAATTAGATATGGCCCTTTTGTGTAGGAAGCACAGTTCTTTAGTTCTGAGCAAGCTGACAATTCTGGCTATATAGGAAACACAGTAGAGTACAAGAGTGCTGCTTTCTCTAAAGTAGAGTGTGTTTCTTGTAAGGCGAGCTAGAGTTGATTTCCCTTTCATAAACGGAGTTGAATCACATGCAGTTTCTGGTCCTAGCAGCAAAAGTTGTTTTCTGGTAAGGAGAGTCACTATTGTGCTCAATTGGCCATACACAGTGCAAATAGCACTAGCTTCTGTTCTCAGCAAGTGCAGTGTATTGGACGCAAGAGAAACTACTGTTCTTGTCAGTTTCCTAAGCAGAGTTGAACTAGTTATGGCCATTGTGTGTAGGAAGCACAGTTCTTTGGTTCTGAGCAAGCTGACTGTTCTGGCTCTATAGGAAACACAGTAGAGTAGAAGAGTGCTGCTTTCTCAAAAGCAGAGTGTGTTTCTTGTAAGGCGAGCCAGAGTTTAATTCACTTTCATAAACGGAGTTGAATCACATGCAGTTTCTGGTCCTAGCACCAAGAGTTGTTTTCTGGTAAGGAGAGTCACTATTGTGCTCAATTGGCCATACACATTGCAAATAGAACTCGCGTCTGTTCCCAGCAAATGCAGTGTATTTGAAGCAAGAGAAACTACTGTTCTTGTCAGTTTCCTAAGCAGAGTTGAATTAGATATGTCCCTTTTGTGTAGGAAGCACAGTTCTTTAGTTCTGAGCAAGCTGACAATTCTGGCTATATAGGAAACACAGTAGAGTACAAGAGTGCTGCTTTCTCTAAAGTAGAGTGTGTTTCTTGTAAGGCGAGCTAGAGTTGATTTCCCTTTCATAAACGGAGTTGAATCACATGCAGTTTCTGGTCCTAGCAGCAAAAGTTGTTTTCTGGTAAGGAGAATCACTATTGTGCTCAATTGGCCATACACAGTGCAAATAGCACTCGCTTCTGTTCTCAGCAAGTGCAGTGTATTGGACGCAAGAGAAACTACTGTTCTTGTCAGTTTCCTAAGCAGAGTTGAATTAGATATTGCCCTTGTGTGTAGGAAGCACAGTTCTTTAGTTCTGAGCAAGCTGACAGTTCTGGCTATATAGGAAACACAGTAGAGTAGAAGAGCGCTGCTTTCTCTAAAGCAGAGTGTGTTTCTTGTAAGGCGAGCTAGAGTTCATTTCCCTTTTATAAACGGAGTTGAATCACATGCAGTTTCTGGTCCTAGCAGCAAAAGTTGTTTTCTGGTAAGGAGAGTCACTATTGTGCTCAATTGGCCATACACAGTGCAAATAGCACTCGCTTCTGTTCTCAGCAAGTGCAGTGTATTGGACGCAAGAGAAACTACTGTTCTTGTCAGTTTCCTAAACAGAGTTGAACTAGTTATGGCCATTGTGTGTAGGAAGCACAGTTCTTTGGTTCTGAGCAAGCTGACTGTTCTGGCTCTATAGGAAACACAGTAGAGTAGAAGAGTGCTGCTTTCTCAAAAGCAGAGTGTGTTTCTTGTAAGGCGAGCCAGAGTTTAATTCACTTTCATAAACGGAGTTGAATCACATGCAGTTTCTGGTCCTAGCACCAAGAGTTGTTTTCGGTAAGGAGAGTCACTATTGTGCTCAATTGGCCATACACATTGCAAATAGCACTCGCGTCTGTTCCCAGCAAATGCAGTGTATTTGAAGCAAGAGAAACTACTGTTCTTGTCAGTTTCCTAAGCAGAGTTGAATTAGATATGTCCCTTTTGTGTAGGAAGCACAGTTCTTTAGTTCTGAGCAAGCTGACAATTCTGGCTATATAGGATACACAGTAGAGTAGAAGATTGCTGCTTTCTCTAAAGTAGAGTGTGTTTCTTGTAAGGCGAGCTAGAGTTGATTTCCCTTTCATAAACGGAGTTGAATCACATGCAGTTTCTGGTCCTAGCAGCAAAAGTTGTTTTCTGGTAAGGAGATTCACTATTGTGCTCAATTGGCCTTACACAGTGCAAATAGCACTCGCGTCTTATCCCAGCAAGTGCAGTGTATTGGACGCAAGAGAAACTACTGTTCTTGTCAGTTTGCTAAGCAGAGTTGAATTACATATGGCCCTTGTGTGTAGGAAGCACAGTTCTTTAGTTCTGAGCAAGCTGACTGTTCTGGCTATATAGGAAACACAGTAGAGTAGAAGAGTGCTGCTTTCTCAAAAGCAGAGTGTGTTTCTTGTAAGGCAAGCTAGAGTTGAATTCCCTTTCATAAACGGAGTTGAATCACATGCAGTTTCTGGTCCTAGCCCTAAGAGTTGTTTTCTGGAAAGGAGAGTCACTATTGTGCTCATTTGGCCATACACAGTGCAAATAGCACTCGCGTCTGTACCCAGCAAGTGCATTGTATTGGACGCAAGAGAAACTACTGTTCTTATCAGTTTCCTAAGCAGAGTTGAATTAGATATGGCCCTTTTGTGTAGGAAGCACAGTTCTTTAGTTCTGAGCAAGCTGACAATTCTGGCTATATAGGAAACACAGTAGAGTACAAGAGTGCTGCTTTCTCTAAAGTAGAGTGTGTTTCTTGTAAGGCGAGCTAGAGTTCATTTCCCTTTCATAAACGGAGTTGAATCACATGCAGTCTGGTCCTAGCAGCAAAAGTTGTTTTCTGGTAAGGAGAATCACTATTGTGCTCAATTGGCCATACACAGTGCAAATAGCACTCGCTTCTGTTCTCAGCAAGTGCAGTGTATTGGACGCAAGAGAAACTACTGTTCTTGTCAGTTTCCTAAGCAGAGTTGAATTAGATATTGCCCTTGTGTGTAGGAAGCACAGTTCTTTAGTTCTGAGCAAGCTGACAGTTCTGGCTATTTAGGAAACACAGTAGAGTAGAAGAGCGCTGCTTTCTCTAAAGCAGAGTGTGTTTCTTGTAAGGCGAGCTAGAGTTCATTTCCCTTTTATAAACGGAGTTGAATCACATGCAGTTTCTGATCCTAGCAGCAAAAGTTGCTTTCTGGTAAGGAGAGTCACTATTGTGCTCAATTGGCCATACACAGTGCAAATAGCACTCGCTTCTGTTCTCAGCAAGTGCAGTGTATTGGACGCAAGAGAAACTACTGTTCTTGTCAGTTTCCTAAGCAGAGTTGAACTAGTTATGCCCATTGTGTGTAGGAAGCACAATTCTTTGGTTCTGAGCAAGCTGACTGTTCTCGCTCTTAGGAAACACAGTAGAGTAGAAGAGTGCTGCTTTCTCAAAAGCAGAGTGTGTTTCTTGCAAGGCGAGCCAGAGTTTAATTCACTTTCATAAACGGAGTTGAATCACATGCAGTTTCTGGTCCTAGCACCAAGAGTTGTTTTCTGGTAAGGAGAGTCACTATTGTGCTCAATTGGCCATACACATTGCAAATAGCACTCGCGTCTGTTCCCAGAAAATGCAGTGTATTGGAAGCAAGAGAAACTACTGTTCTTGTCAGTTTCCTAAGCAGAGTTGAATTAGATATGGCCCTTTTGTGTAGGAAGCACAGTTCTTTAGTTCTGAGCAAGCTGACAATTCTGGCTATATAGGAAACACAGTAGAGTACAAGAGTGCTGCTTTCTCTAAAGTAGAGTGTGTTTCTTGTAAGGCGAGCTAGAGTTGATTTCCCTTTCATAAACGGAGTTGAATCACATGCAGTTTCTGGTCCTAGCAGCAAAAGTTGTTTTCTGGTAAGGAGAGTCACTATTGTGCTCAATTGGCCATACACAGTGCAAATAGCACTAGCTTCTGTTCCAGCAAGTGCAGTGTATTGGACGCAAGAGAAACTACTGTTCTTGTCAGTTTCCTAAGCAGAGTTGAACTAGTTATGGCCATTGTGTGTAGGAAGCACAGTTCTTTAGTTCTGAGCAAGCTGACTGTTCTGGCTATATAGGAAACACAGTAGAGTAGAAGAGTGCTGCTTTCTCAAAAGCAGAGTGTGTTTCTTGTAAGGCAAGCTAGAGTTGAATTCCCTTTCATAAACGGAGTTGAATCACATGCAGTTTCTGGTCCTAGCCCTAAGAGTTGTTTTCTGGTAAGGAGAGTCACTATTGTGCTCATTTGGCCATACACAGTGCAAATAGCACTCGCGTCTGTACCCAGCAAGTGCATTGTATTGGACGCAAGAGAAACTACTGTTCTTATCAGTTTCCTAAGCAGAGTTGAACTAGTTATGGCCATTGTGTGTAGGAAGCACAGTTCTTTGGTTCTGAGCAAGCTGACTGTTCTGGCTCTATAGGAAACACAGTAGAGTAGAAGAGTGCTGCTTTCTGAAAAGCAGAGTGTGTTTCTTGTAATGCAAGTTAGAGTTGAATTCCCTTTCATAAACGGAGTTGAATCACATGCAGTTTGTGGTCCTAGCAGCAAGAGTTGTTTTCTGGTAAGGAGAGTCACTATTGTGCTCAATTGGCCATACACATTGCAAATAGCACTCGCGTCTGTTCCCAGCAAATGCAGTGTATTGGAAGCAAGAGAAACTACTGTTCTTGTCAGTTTCCTAAGCAGAGTTGAATTAGATATGTCCCTTTTTCGTAGGAAGCACAGTTCTTTAGTTCTGAGCAAGCTGACAATTCTGGCTATATAGGAAACACAGTAGAGTAGAAGAGTGCTGCTTTCTCTAAAGTAGAGTGTGTTTCTTGTAAGGCGAGCTAGAGTTGATTTCCTTTTCATAAACGAAGTTGAATCACATGCAGTTTCTGGTCCTAGCAGCAAAAGTTGTTTTCTGGTAAGGAGAGTCACTATTGTGCTCAATTGGCCATACACAGTGCAAATAGCACTCGCTTCTGTTCTCAGCAAGTGCAGTGTATTAGACGCAAGAGAAACTACTGTTCTTGTCAGTTTCCTAAGCAGAGTTGAACTAGTTATGGCCATTGTGTGTAGGAAGCACAGTTCTTTGGTTCTGAGCAAGCTGACTGTTCTGGCTCTATAGGAAACACAGTAGAGTAGAAGAGTGCTGCTTTCTCAAAAGCAGAGTGTGTTTCTTGTAAGGCGAGCCAGAGTTTAATTCACTTTCATAAACGGAGTTGAATCACATGCAGTTTCTGGTCCTAGCACCAAGAGTTGTTTTCTGGTAAGGAGAGTCACTATTGTGCTCAATTGGCCATACACATTGCAAATAGCACTCGCGTCTGTTCCCAGCAAATGCAGTGTATTGGAAGCAAGAGAAACTACTGTTCTTGTCAGTTTCCTAAGCAGAGTTGAATTAGATATGGCCCTTTTGTGTAGGAAGCACAGTTCTTTAGTTCTGAGCAAGCTGACAATTCTGGCTATATAGGAAACACAGTAGAGTACAAGAGTGCTGCTTTCTCTAAAGTAGAGTGTGTTTCTTGTAAGGCGAGCTAGAGTTCATTTCCCTTTCATAAACGGAGTTGAATCACATGCAGTTTCTGGTCCTAGCAGCAAAAGTTGTTTTCTGGTAAGGAGAATCACTATTGTGCTCAATTGGCCATACACAGTGCAAATAGCACTCGCTTCTGTTCTCAGCAAGTGCAGTGTATTGGACGCAAGAGAAACTACTGTTCTTGTCAGTTTCCTAAGCAGAGTTGAATTAGATATTGCCCTTGTGTGTAGGAAGCACAGTTCTTTAGTTCTGAGCAAGCTGACAGTTCTGGCTATATAGGAAACACAGTAGAGTAGAAGAGCGCTGCTTTCTCTAAAGCAGAGTGTGTTTCTTGTAAGGCGAGCTAGAGTTCATTTCCCTTTTATAAACGGAGTTGAATCACATGCAGTTTCTGATCCTAGCAGCAAAAGTTGCTTTCTGGTAAGGAGAGTCACTATTGTGCTCAATTGGCCATACACAGTGCAAATAGCACTCGCTTCTGTTCTCAGCAAGTGCAGTGTATTGGACGCAAGAGAAACTACTGTTCTTGTCAGTTTCCTAAGCAGAGTTGAACTAGTTATGCCCATTGTGTGTAGGAAGCACAATTCTTTGGTTCTGAGCAAGCTGACTGTTCTCGCTCTATAGGAAACACAGTAGAGTAGAAGAGTGCTGCTTTCTCAAAAGCAGAGTGTGTTTCTTGTAAGGCGAGCCAGAGTTTAATTCACTTTCATAAACGGAGTTGAATCACATGCAGTTTCTGGTCCTAGCACCAAGAGTTGTTTTCGGTAAGGAGAGTCACTATTGTGCTCAATTGGCCATACACATTGCAAATAGCACTCGCGTCTGTTCCCAGCAAATGCAGTGTATTTGAAGCAAGAGAAACTACTGTTCTTGTCAGTTTCCTAAGCAGAGTTGAATTAGATATGTCCCTTTTGTGTAGGAAGCACAGTTCTTTAGTTCTGAGCAAGCTGACAATTCTGGCTATATAGGATACACAGTAGAGTAGAAGATTGCTGCTTTCTCTAAAGTAGAGTGTGTTTCTTGTAAGGCGAGCTAGAGTTGATTTCCCTTTCATAAACGGAGTTGAATCACATGCAGTTTCTGGTCCTAGCAGCAAAAGTTGTTTTCTGGTAAGGAGATTCACTATTGTGCTCAATTGGCCTTACACAGTGCAAATAGCACTCGCGTCTTATCCCAGCAAGTGCAGTGTATTGGACGCAAGAGAAACTACTGTTCTTGTCAGTTTGCTAAGCAGAGTTGAATTACATATGGCCCTTGTGTGTAGGAAGCACAGTTCTTTAGTTCTGAGCAAGCTGACTGTTCTGGCTATATAGGAAACACAGTAGAGTAGAAGAGTGCTGCTTTCTCAAAAGCAGAGTGTGTTTCTTGTAAGGCAAGCTAGAGTTGAATTCCCTTTCATAAACGGAGTTGAATCACATGCAGTTTCTGGTCCTAGCCCTAAGAGTTGTTTTCTGGAAAGGAGAGTCACTATTGTGCTCATTTGGCCTACACAGTGCAAATAGCACTCGCGTCTGTACCCAGCAAGTGCATTGTATTGGACGCAAGAGAAACTACTGTTCTTATCAGTTTCCTAAGCAGAGTTGAATTAGATATGGCCCTTTTGTGTAGGAAGCACAGTTCTTTAGTTCTGAGCAAGCTGACAATTCTGGCTATATAGGAAACACAGTAGAGTACAAGAGTGCTGCTTTCTCTAAAGTAGAGTGTGTTTCTTGTAAGGCGAGCTAGAGTTCATTTCCCTTTCATAAACGGAGTTGAATCACATGCAGTTTCTGGTCCTAGCAGCAAAAGTTGTTTTCTGGTAAGGAGAATCACTATTGTGCTCAATTGGCCATACACAGTGCAAATAGCACTCGCTTCTGTTCTCAGCAAGTGCAGTGTATTGGACGCAAGAGAAACTACTGTTCTTGTCAGTTTCCTAAGCAGAGTTGAATTAGATATTGCCCTTGTGTGTAGGAAGCACAGTTCTTTAGTTCTGAGCAAGCTGACAGTTCTGGCTATATAGGAAACACAGTAGAGTAGAAGAGCGCTGCTTTCTCTAAAGCAGAGTGTGTTTCTTGTAAGGCGAGCTAGAGTTCATTTCCCTTTTATAAACGGAGTTGAATCACATGCAGTTTCTGATCCTAGCAGCAAAAGTTGCTTTCTGGTAAGGAGAGTCACTATTGTGCTCAATTGGCCATACACAGTGCAAATAGCACTCGCTTCTGTTCTCAGCAAGTGCAGTGTATTGGACGCAAGAGAAACTACTGTTCTTGTCAGTTTCCTAAGCAGAGTTGAACTAGTTATGCCCATTGTGTGTAGGAAGCACAATTCTTTGGTTCTGAGCAAGCTGACTGTTCTCGCTCTTAGGAAACACAGTAGAGTAGAAGAGTGCTGCTTTCTCAAAAGCAGAGTGTGTTTCTTGCAAGGCGAGCCAGAGTTTAATTCACTTTCATAAACGGAGTTGAATCACATGCAGTTTCTGGTCCTAGCACCAAGAGTTGTTTTCTGGTAAGGAGAGTCACTATTGTGCTCAATTGGCCATACACATTGCAAATAGCACTCGCGTCTGTTCCCAGAAAATGCAGTGTATTGGAAGCAAGAGAAACTACTGTTCTTGTCAGTTTCCTAAGCAGAGTTGAATTAGATATGGCCCTTTTGTGTAGGAAGCACAGTTCTTTAGTTCTGAGCAAGCTGACAATTCTGGCTATATAGGAAACACAGTAGAGTACAAGAGTGCTGCTTTCTCTAAAGTAGAGTGTGTTTCTTGTAAGGCGAGCTAGAGTTGATTTCCCTTTCATAAACGGAGTTGAATCACATGCAGTTTCTGGTCCTAGCAGCAAAAGTTGTTTTCTGGTAAGGAGAGTCACTATTGTGCTCAATTGGCCATACACAGTGCAAATAGCACTAGCTTCTGTTCCAGCAAGTGCAGTGTATTGGACGCAAGAGAAACTACTGTTCTTGTCAGTTTCCTAAGCAGAGTTGAACTAGTTATGGCCATTGTGTGTAGGAAGCACAGTTCTTTAGTTCTGAGCAAGCTGACTGTTCTGGCTATATAGGAAACACAGTAGAGTAGAAGAGTGCTGCTTTCTCAAAAGCAGAGTGTGTTTCTTGTAAGGCAAGCTAGAGTTGAATTCCCTTTCATAAACGGAGTTGAATCACATGCAGTTTCTGGTCCTAGCCCTAAGAGTTGTTTTCTGGTAAGGAGAGTCACTATTGTGCTCATTTGGCCATACACAGTGCAAATAGCACTCGCGTCTGTACCCAGCAAGTGCATTGTATTGGACGCAAGAGAAACTACTGTTCTTATCAGTTTCCTAAGCAGAGTTGAACTAGTTATGGCCATTGTGTGTAGGAAGCACAGTTCTTTGGTTCTGAGCAAGCTGACTGTTCTGGCTCTATAGGAAACACAGTAGAGTAGAAGAGTGCTGCTTTCTCAAAAGCAGAGTGTGTTTCTTGTAATGCAAGTTAGAGTTGAATTCCCTTTCATAAACGGAGTTGAATCACATGCAGTTTGTGGTCCTAGCAGCAAGAGTTGTTTTCTGGTAAGGAGAGTCACTATTGTGCTCAATTGGCCATACACATTGCAAATAGCACTCGCGTCTGTTCCCAGCAAATGCAGTGTATTGGAAGCAAGAGAAACTACTGTTCTTGTCAGTTTCCTAAGCAGAGTTGAATTAGATATGTCCCTTTTTCGTAGGAAGCACAGTTCTTTAGTTCTGAGCAAGCTGACAATTCTGGCTATATAGGAAACACAGTAGAGTAGAAGAGTGCTGCTTTCTCTAAAGTAGAGTGTGTTTCTTGTAAGGCGAGCTAGAGTTGATTTCCTTTTCATAAACGAAGTTGAATCACATGCAGTTTCTGGTCCTAGCAGCAAAAGTTGTTTTCTGGTAAGGAGAGTCACTATTGTGCTCAATTGGCCATACACAGTGCAAATAGCACTCGCTTCTGTTCTCAGCAAGTGCAGTGTATTAGACGCAAGAGAAACTACTGTTCTTGTCAGTTTCCTAAGCAGAGTTGAACTAGTTATGGCCATTGTGTGTAGGAAGCACAGTTCTTTGGTTCTGAGCAAGCTGACTGTTCTGGCTCTATAGGAAACACAGTAGAGTAGAAGAGTGCTGCTTTCTCAAAAGCAGAGTGTGTTTCTTGTAAGGCGAGCCAGAGTTTAATTCACTTTCATAAACGGAGTTGAATCACATGCAGTTTCTGGTCCTAGCACCAAGAGTTGTTTTCTGGTAAGGAGAGTCACTATTGTGCTCAATTGGCCATACACATTGCAAATAGCACTCGCGTCTGTTCCCAGCAAATGCAGTGTATTGGAAGCAAGAGAAACTACTGTTCTTGTCAGTTTCCTAAGCAGAGTTGAATTAGATATGGCCCTTTTGTGTAGGAAGCACAGTTCTTTAGTTCTGAGCAAGCTGACAATTCTGGCTATATAGGAAACACAGTAGAGTACAAGAGTGCTGCTTTCTCTAAAGTAGAGTGTGTTTCTTGTAAGGCGAGCTAGAGTTCATTTCCCTTTCATAAACGGAGTTGAATCACATGCAGTTTCTGGTCCTAGCAGCAAAAGTTGTTTTCTGGTAAGGAGAATCACTATTGTGCTCAATTGGCCATACACAGTGCAAATAGCACTCGCTTCTGTTCTCAGCAAGTGCAGTGTATTGGACGCAAGAGAAACTACTGTTCTTGTCAGTTTCCTAAGCAGAGTTGAATTAGATATTGCCCTTGTGTGTAGGAAGCACAGTTCTTTAGTTCTGAGCAAGCTGACAGTTCTGGCTATATAGGAAACACAGTAGAGTAGAAGAGCGCTGCTTTCTCTAAAGCAGAGTGTGTTTCTTGTAAGGCGAGCTAGAGTTCATTTCCCTTTTATAAACGGAGTTGAATCACATGCAGTTTCTGATCCTAGCAGCAAAAGTTGCTTTCTGGTAAGGAGAGTCACTATTGTGCTCAATTGGCCATACACAGTGCAAATAGCACTCGCTTCTGTTCTCAGCAAGTGCAGTGTATTGGACGCAAGAGAAACTACTGTTCTTGTCAGTTTCCTAAGCAGAGTTGAACTAGTTATGCCCATTGTGTGTAGGAAGCACAATTCTTTGGTTCTGAGCAAGCTGACTGTTCTCGCTCTATAGGAAACACAGTAGAGTAGAAGAGTGCTGCTTTCTCAAAAGCAGAGTGTGTTTCTTGTAAGGCAAGCTAGAGTTGAATTCACTTTCATAAACGGAGTTGAATCACATGCAGTTTCTGGTCCTAGCCCTAAGAGTTGTTTTCTGGAAAGGAGAGTCACTATTGTGCTCATTTGGCCATACACAGTGCAAATAGCACTCGCGTCTGTACCCAGCAAGTGCATTGTATTGGACGCAAGAGAAACTACTGTTCTTATCAGTTTCCTAAGCAGAGTTGAATTAGATATGGCCCTTTTGTGTAGGAAGCACAGTTCTTTAGTTCTGAGCAAGCTGACAATTCTGGCTATATAGGAAACACAGTAGAGTACAAGAGTGCTGCTTTCTCTAAAGTAGAGTGTGTTTCTTGTAAGGCGAGCTAGAGTTCATTTCCCTTTCATAAACGGAGTTGAATCACATGCAGTTTCTGATCCTAGCAGCAAAAGTTGCTTTCTGGTAAGGAGAGTCACTATTGTGCTCAATTGGCCATACACAGTGCAAATAGCACTCGCTTCTGTTCTCAGCAAGTGCAGTGTATTGGACGCAAGAGAAACTACTGTTCTTGTCAGTTTCCTAAGCAGAGTTGAACTAGTTATGCCCATTGTGTGTAGGAAGCACAATTCTTTGGTTCTGAGCAAGCTGACTGTTCTCGCTCTATAGGAAACACAGTAGAGTAGAAGAGTGCTGCTTTCTCAAAAGCAGAGTGTGTTTCTTGCAAGGCGAGCCAGAGTTTAATTCACTTTCATAAACGGAGTTGAATCACATGCAGTTTCTGGTCCTAGCACCAAGAGTTGTTTTCTGGTAAGGAGAGTCACTATTGTGCTCAATTGGCCATACACATTGCAAATAGCACTCGCGTCTGTTCCCAGAAAATGCAGTGTATTGGAAGCAAGAGAAACTACTGTTCTTGTCAGTTTCCTAAGCAGAGTTGAATTAGATATGGCCCTTTTGTGTAGGAAGCACAGTTCTTTAGTTCTGAGCAAGCTGACAATTCTGGCTATATAGGAAACACAGTAGAGTACAAGAGTGCTGCTTTCTCTAAAGTAGAGTGTGTTTCTTGTAAGGCGAGCTAGAGTTCATTTCCCTTTCATAAACGGAGTTGAATCACATGCAGTTTCTGGTCCTAGCAGCAAAAGTTGTTTTCTGGTAAGGAGAATCACTATTGTGCTCAATTGGCCATACACAGTGCAAATAGCACTCGCTTCTGTTCTCAGCAAGTGCAGTGTATTGGACGCAAGAGAAACTACTGTTCTTGTCAGTTTCCTAAGCAGAGTTGAACTAGTTATGGCCATTGTGTGTAGGAAGCACAGTTCTTTGGTTCTGAGCAAGCTGACTGTTCTGGCTCTATAGGAAACACAGTAGAGTAGAAGAGTGCTGCTTTCTCAAAAGCAGAGTGTGTTTCTTGTAAGGCGAGCCAGAGTTTAATTCACTTTCATAAACGGAGTTGAATCACATGCAGTTTCTGGTCCTAGCACCAAGAGTTGTTTTCTGGTAAGGAGAGTCACTATTGTGCTCAATTGGCCATACACATTGCAAATAGAACTCGCGTCTGTTCCCAGCAAATGCAGTGTATTTGAAGCAAGAGAAACTACTGTTCTTGTCAGTTTCCTAAGCAGAGTTGAATTAGATATGTCCCTTTTGTGTAGGAAGCACAGTTCTTTAGTTCTGAGCAAGCTGACAATTCTGGCTATATAGGAAACACAGTAGAGTAGAAGAGTGCTGCTTTCTCTAAAGTAGAGTGTGTTTCTTGTAAGGCGAGCTAGAGTTGATTTCCCTTTCATAAACGGAGTTGAATCACATGCAGTTTCTGGTCCTAGCCCTAAGAGTTGTTTTCTGGTAAGGAGAGTCACTATTGTGCTCCTTTGGCCATACACAGTGCAAATAGCACTCGCGTCTGTACCCAGCAAGTGCATTGTATTGGACGCAAGAGAAACTACTGTTCTTATCAGTTTCCTAAGCAGAGTTGAACTAGTTATGGCCATTGTGTGTAGGAAGCACAGTTCTTTGGTTCTGAGCAAGCTGACTGTTCTGGCTCTATAGGAAACACAGTAGAGTAGAAGAGTGCTGCTTTCTCAAAAGCAGAGTGTGTTTCTTGTAATGCAAGTTAGAGTTGAATTCCCTTTCATAAACGGAGTTGAATCACATGCAGTTTGTGGTCCTAGCAGCAAGAGTTGTTTTCTGGTAAGGAGAGTCACTATTGTGCTCAATTGGCCATACACATTGCAAATAGCACTCGCGTCTGTTCCCAGCAAATGCAGTGTATTGGAAGCAAGAGAAACTACTGTTCTTGTCAGTTTCCTAAGCAGAGTTGAATTAGATATGTCCCTTTTTCGTAGGAAGCACAGTTCTTTAGTTCTGAGCAAGCTGACAATTCTGGCTATATAGGAAACACAGTAGAGTAGAAGAGTGCTGCTTTCTCTAAAGTAGAGTGTGTTTCTTGTAAGGCGAGCTAGAGTTGATTTCCTTTTCATAAACGAAGTTGAATCACATGCAGTTTCTGGTCCTAGCAGCAAAAGTTGTTTTCTGGTAAGGAGAGTCACTATTGTGCTCAATTGGCCATACACAGTGCAAATAGCACTCGCTTCTGTTCTCAGCAAGTGCAGTGTATTAGACGCAAGAGAAACTACTGTTCTTGTCAGTTTCCTAAGCAGAGTTGAACTAGTTATGGCCATTGTGTGTAGGAAGCACAGTTCTTTGGTTCTGAGCAAGCTGACTGTTCTGGCTCTATAGGAAACACAGTAGAGTAGAAGAGTGCTGCTTTCTCAAAAGCAGAGTGTGTTTCTTGTAAGGCGAGCCAGAGTTTAATTCACTTTCATAAACGGAGTTGAATCACATGCAGTTTCTGGTCCTAGCACCAAGAGTTGTTTTCTGGTAAGGAGAGTCACTATTGTGCTCAATTGGCCATACACATTGCAAATAGCACTCGCGTCTGTTCCCAGCAAATGCAGTGTATTGGAAGCAAGAGAAACTACTGTTCTTGTCAGTTTCCTAAGCAGAGTTGAATTAGATATGGCCCTTTTGTGTAGGAAGCACAGTTCTTTAGTTCTGAGCAAGCTGACAATTCTGGCTATATAGGAAACACAGTAGAGTAGAAGAGTGCTGCTTTCTCTAAAGTAGAGTGTGTTTCTTGTAAGGCGAGCTAGAGTTGATTTCCCTTTCATAAACGGAGTTGAATCACATGCAGTTTCTGGTCCTAGCAGCAAAAGTTGTTTTCTGGTAAGGAGAATCACTATTGTGCTCAATTGGCCATACACAGTGCAAATAGCACTCGCTTCTGTTCTCAGCAAGTGCAGTGTATTGGACGCAAGAGAAACTACTGTTCTTGTCAGTTTCCTAAGCAGAGTTGAATTAGATATTGCCCTTGTGTGTAGGAAGCACAGTTCTTTAGTTCTGAGCAAGCTGACAGTTCTGGCTATATAGGAAACACAGTAGAGTAGAAGAGCGCTGCTTTCTCTAAAGCAGAGTGTGTTTCTTGTAAGGCGAGCTAGAGTTCATTTCCCTTTTATAAACGGAGTTGAATCACATGCAGTTTCTGATCCTAGCAGCAAAAGTTGCTTTCTGGTAAGGAGAGTCACTATTGTGCTCAATTGGCCATACACAGTGCAAATAGCACTCGCTTCTGTTCTCAGCAAGTGCAGTGTATTGGACGCAAGAGAAACTACTGTTCTTGTCAGTTTCCTAAGCAGAGTTGAACTAGTTATGCCCATTGTGTGTAGGAAGCACAATTCTTTGGTTCTGAGCAAGCTGACTGTTCTCGCTCTTAGGAAACACAGTAGAGTAGAAGAGTGCTGCTTTCTCAAAAGCAGAGTGTGTTTCTTGTAAGGCGAGCCAGAGTTTAATTCACTTTCATAAACGGAGTTGAATCACATGCAGTTTCTGGTCCTAGCACCAAGAGTTGTTTTCTGGTAAGGAGAGTCACTATTGTGCTCAATTGGCCATACACATTGCAAATAGCACTCTCGTCTGTTCCCAGAAAATGCAGTGTATT
This sequence comes from Peromyscus californicus insignis, assembly GCF_007827085.1. Taxonomy (NCBI): domain Eukaryota; kingdom Metazoa; phylum Chordata; class Mammalia; order Rodentia; family Cricetidae; genus Peromyscus; species Peromyscus californicus. The sequence goes on along the minus strand of NW_026294419.1, from coordinate 94,122 downwards.
GGAAGCAAGAGAAACTACTGTTCTTGTCAGTTTCCTAAGCAGAGTTGAATTAGATATGGCCCTTTTGTGTAGGAAGCACAGTTCTTTAGTTCTGAGCAAGCTGACAATTCTGGCTATATAGGAAACACAGTAGAGTACAAGAGTGCTGCTTTCTCTAAAGTAGAGTGTGTTTCTTGTAAGGCGAGCTAGAGTTGATTTCCCTTTCATAAACGGAGTTGAATCACATGCAGTTTCTGGTCCTAGCAGCAAAAGTTGTTTTCTGGTAAGGAGAGTCACTATTGTGCTCAATTGGCCATACACAGTGCAAATAGCACTAGCTTCTGTTCTCAGCAAGTGCAGTGTATTGGACGCAAGAGAAACTACTGTTCTTGTCAGTTTCCTAAGCAGAGTTGAATTAGATTTGTCCCTTTTGTGTAGGAAGCACAGTTCTTTAGTTCTGAGCAAGCTGACAATTCTGGCTATATAGGAAACACAGTAGAGTACAAGAGTGCTGCTTTCTCTAAAGTAGAGTGTGTTTCTTGTAAGGCGAGCTAGAGTTGATTTCCCTTTCATAAACGGAGTTGAATCACATGCAGTTTCTGGTCCTAGCAGCAAAAGTTGTTTTCTGGTAAGGAGAATCACTATTGTGCTCAATTGGCCATACACAGTGCAAATAGCACTCGCTTCTGTTCTCAGCAAGTGCAGTGTATTGGACGCAAGAGAAACTACTGTTCTTGTCAGTTTCCTAAGCAGAGTTGAATTAGATATTGCCCTTGTGTGTAGGAAGCACAGTTCTTTACTTCTGAGAAAGCTGACAGTTCTGGCTATATAGGAAACACAGTAGAGTAGAAGAGCGCTGCTTTCTCTAAAGCAGAGTGTGTTTCTTGTAAGGCGAGCTAGAGTTCATTTCCCTTTTATAAACGGAGTTGAATCACATGCAGTTTCTGGTCCTAGCAGCAAAAGTTGTTTTCTGGTAAGGAGAGTCACTATTGTGCTCAATTGGCCATACACAGTGCAAATAGCACTCGCTTCTGTTCTCAGCAAGTGCAGTGTATTGGACGCAAGAGAAACTACTGTTCTTGTCAGTTTCCTAAACAGAGTTGAACTAGTTATGGCCATTGTGTGTAGGAAGCACAGTTCTTTGGTTCTGAGCAAGCTGACTGTTCTGGCTCTATAGGAAACACAGTAGAGTAGAAGAGTGCTGCTTTCTCAAAAGCAGAGTGTGTTTCTTGTAAGGCGAGCCAGAGTTTAATTCACTTTCATAAACGGAGTTGATTCACATGCAGTTTCTGGTCCTAGCACCAAGAGTTGTTTTCGGTAAGGAGAGTCACTATTGTGCTCAATTGGCCATACACATTGCAAATAGCACTCGCGTCTGTTCCCAGCAAATGCAGTGTATTTGAAGCAAGAGAAACTACTGTTCTTGTCAGTTTCCTAAGCAGAGTTGAATTAGATATGTCCCTTTTGTGTAGGAAGCACAGTTCTTTAGTTCTGAGCAAGCTGACAATTCTGGCTATATAGGATACACAGTAGAGTAGAAGATTGCTGCTTTCTCTAAAGTAGAGTGTGTTTCTTGTAAGGCGAGCTAGAGTTGATTTCCCTTTCATAAACGGAGTTGAATCACATGCAGTTTCTGGTCCTAGCAGCAAAAGTTGTTTTCTGGTAAGGAGATTCACTATTGTGCTCAATTGGCCTTACACAGTGCAAATAGCACTCGCGTCTTATCCCAGCAAGTGCAGTGTATTGGACGCAAGAGAAACTACTGTTCTTGTCAGTTTGCTAAGCAGAGTTGAATTACATATGGCCCTTGTGTGTAGGAAGCACAGTTCTTTAGTTCTGAGCAAGCTGACTGTTCTGGCTATATAGGAAACACAGTAGAGTAGAAGAGTGCTGCTTTCTCAAAAGCAGAGTGTGTTTCTTGTAAGGCAAGCTAGAGTTGAATTCCCTTTCATAAACGGAGTTGAATCACATGCAGTTTCTGGTCCTAGCCCTAAGAGTTGTTTTCTGGAAAGGAGAGTCACTATTGTGCTCATTTGGCCATACACAGTGCAAATAGCACTCGCGTCTGTACCCAGCAAGTGCATTGTATTGGACGCAAGAGAAACTACTGTTCTTGTCAGTTTCCTAAGCAGAGTTGAATTAGTTATGGCCCTTTTGTGTAGGATGCACAGTTCTTTAGTTCTGAGCAAGCTGACAATTCTGGCTATATAGGAAACACAGTAGAGTACAAGAGTGCTGCTTTCTCTAAAGTAGAGTGTGTTTCTTGTAAGGCGAGCTAGAGTTCATTTCCCTTTCATAAACGGAGTTGAATCACATGCAGTTTCTGGTCCTAGCAGCAAAAGTTGTTTTCTGGTAAGGAGAATCACTATTGTGCTCAATTGGCCATACACAGTGCAAATAGCACTCGCTTCTGTTCTCAGCAAGTGCAGTGTATTGGACGCAAGAGAAACTACTGTTCTTGTCAGTTTCCTAAGCAGAGTTGAATTAGATATTGCCCTTGTGTGTAGGAAGCACAGTTCTTTAGTTCTGAGCAAGCTGACAGTTCTGGCTATATAGGAAACACAGTAGAGTAGAAGAGCGCTGCTTTCTCTAAAGCAGAGTGTGTTTCTTGTAAGGCGAGCTAGAGTTCATTTCCCTTTTATAAACGGAGTTGAATCACATGCAGTTTCTGATCCTAGCAGCAAAAGTTGCTTTCTGGTAAGGAGAGTCACTATTGTGCTCAATTGGCCATACACAGTGCAAATAGCACTCGCTTCTGTTCTCAGCAAGTGCAGTGTATTGGACGCAAGAGAAACTACTGTTCTTGTCAGTTTCCTAAGCAGAGTTGAACTAGTTATGCCCATTGTGTGTAGGAAGCACAATTCTTTGGTTCTGAGCAAGCTGACTGTTCTCGCTCTATAGGAAACACAGTAGAGTAGAAGAGTGCTGCTTTCTCAAAAGCAGAGTGTGTTTCTTGTAAGGCGAGCCAGAGTTTAATTCACTTTCATAAACGGAGTTGAATCACATGCAGTTTCTGGTCCTAGCAGCAAGAGTTGTTTTCTGGTAAGGAGAGTCACTATTGTGCTCAATTGGCCATACACATTGCAAATAGCACTCGCGTCTGTTCCCAGCAAATGCAGTGTATTGGAAGCAAGAGAAACTACTGTTCTTGTCAGTTTCCTAAGCAGAGTTGAATTAGATATGTCCCTTTTTCGTAGGAAGCAAAGTTCTTTAGTTCTGAGCAAGCTGACAATTCTGGCTATATAGGAAACACAGTAGAGTAGAAGAGTGCTGCTTTCTCTAAAGTAGAGTGTGTTTCTTGTAAGGCGCGCTAGAGTTGATTTCCTTTTCATAAACGAAGTTGAATCACATGCAGTTTCTGGTCCTAGCAGCAAAAGTTGTTTTCTGGTAAGGAGAGTCACTATTGTGCTCAATTGGCCATACACAGTGCAAATAGCACTCGCTTCTGTTCTCAGCAAGTGCAGTGTATTAGACGCAAGAGAAACTACTGTTCTTGTCAGTTTCCTAAGCAGAGTTGAACTAGTTATGGCCATTGTGTGTAGGAAGCACAGTTCTTTGGTTCTGAGCAAGCTGACTGTTCTGGCTCTATAGGAAACACAGTAGAGTAGAAGAGTGCTGCTTTCTCAAAAGCAGAGTGTGTTTCTTGTAAGGCGAGCCAGAGTTTAATTCACTTTCATAAACGGAGTTGAATCACATGCAGTTTCTGGTCCTAGCACCAAGAGTTGTTTTCTGGTAAGGAGAGTCACTATTGTGCTCAATTGGCCATACACATTGCAAATAGCACTCGCGTCTGTTCCCAGCAAATGCAGTGTATTGGAAGCAAGAGAAACTACTGTTCTTGTCAGTTTCCTAAGCAGAGTTGAATTAGATATGGCCCTTTTGTGTAGGAAGCACAGTTCTTTAGTTCTGAGCAAGCTGACAATTCTGGCTATATAGGAAACACAGTAGAGTACAAGAGTGCTGCTTTCTCTAAAGTAGAGTGTGTTTCTTGTAAGGCGAGCTAGAGTTCATTTCCCTTTCATAAACGGAGTTGAATCACATGCAGTTTCTGGTCCTAGCAGCAAAAGTTGTTTTCTGGTAAGGAGAATCACTATTGTGCTCAATTGGCCATACACAGTGCAAATAGCACTCGCTTCTGTTCTCAGCAAGTGCAGTGTATTGGACGCAAGAGAAACTACTGTTCTTGTCAGTTTCCTAAGCAGAGTTGAACTAGTTATGCCCATTGTGTGTAGGAAGCACAATTCTTTGGTTCTGAGCAAGCTGACTGTTCTCGCTCTATAGGAAACACAGTAGAGTAGAAGAGTGCTGCTTTCTCAAAAGCAGAGTGTGTTTCTTGTAAGGCGAGCCAGAGTTTAATTCACTTTCATAAACGGAGTTGAATCACATGCAGTTTCTGGTCCTAGCACCAAGAGTTGTTTTCTGGTAAGGAGAGTCACTATTGTGCTCAATTGGCCATACACATTGCAAATAGCACTCGCGTCTGTTCCCAGAAAATGCAGTGTATTGGAAGCAAGAGAAACTACTGTTCTTGTCAGTTTCCTAAGCAGAGTTGAATTAGATATGGCCCTTTTGTGTAGGAAGCACAGTTCTTTAGTTCTGAGCAAGCTGACAATTCTGGCTATATAGGAAACAAAGTAGAGTACAAGAGTGCTGCTTTCTCTAAAGTAGAGTGTGTTTCTTGTAAGGCGAGCTAGAGTTGATTTCCCTTTCATAAACGGAGTTGAATCACATGCAGTTTCTGGTCCTAGCAGCAAAAGTTGTTTTCTGGTAAGGAGATTCACTATTGTGCTCAATTGGCCTTACACAGTGCAAATAGCACTCGCGTCTTATCCCAGCAAGTGCAGTGTATTGGACGCAAGAGAAACTACTGTTCTTGTCAGTTTGCTAAGCAGAGTTGAATTACATATGGCCCTTGTGTGTAGGAAGCACAGTTCTTTAGTTCTGAGCAAGCTGACTGTTCTGGCTATATAGGAAACACAGTAGAGTAGAAGAGTGCTGCTTTCTCAAAAGCAGAGTGTGTTTCTTGTAAGGCAAGCTAGAGTTGAATTCCCTTTCATAAACGGAGTTGAATCACATGCAGTTTCTGGTCCTAGCCCTAAGAGTTGTTTTCTGGTAAGGAGAGTCACTATTGTGCTCATTTGGCCATACACAGTGCAAATAGCACTCGCGTCTGTACCCAGCAAGTGCATTGTATTGGACGCAAGAGAAACTACTGTTCTTATCAGTTTCCTAAGCAGAGTTGAACTAGTTATGGCCATTGTGTGTAGGAAGCACAGTTCTTTGGTTCTGAGCAAGCTGACTGTTCTGGCTCTATAGGAAACACAGTAGAGTAGAAGAGTGCTGCTTTCTCAAAAGCAGAGTGTGTTTCTTGTAATGCAAGTTAGAGTTGAATTCCCTTTCATAAACGGAGTTGAATCACATGCAGTTTGTGGTCCTAGCAGCAAGAGTTGTTTTCTGGTAAGGAGAGTCACTATTGTGCTCAATTGGCCATACACATTGCAAATAGCACTCGCGTCTGTTCCCAGCAAATGCAGTGTATTGGAAGCAAGAGAAACTACTGTTCTTGTCAGTTTCCTAAGCAGAGTTGAATTAGATATGTCCCTTTTTCGTAGGAAGCACAGTTCTTTAGTTCTGAGCAAGCTGACAATTCTGGCTATATAGGAAACACAGAAGAGTAGAAGAGTGCTGCTTTCTCAAAAGCAGAGTGTGTTTCTTGCAAGGCGAGCCAGAGTTTAATTCACTTTCATAAACGGAGTTGAATCACATGCAGTTTCTGGTCCTAGCACCAAGAGTTGTTTTCTGGTAAGGAGAGTCACTATTGTGCTCAATTGGCCATACACATTGCAAATAGCACTCGCGTCTGTTCCCAGAAAATGCAGTGTATTGGAAGCAAGAGAAACTACTGTTCTTGTCAGTTTCCTAAGCAGAGTTGAATTAGATATGGCCCTTTTGTGTAGGAAGCACAGTTCTTTAGTATTGAGCAAGCTGACAATTCTGGCTATATAGGAAACACAGTAGAGTACAAGAGTGCTGCTTTCTCTAAAGTAGAGTGTGTTTCTTGTAAGGCGAGCTAGAGTTCATTTCCCTTTCATAAACGGAGTTGAATCACATGCAGTTTCTGGTCCTAGCAGCAAAAGTTGTTTTCTGGTAAGGAGAATCACTATTGTGCTCAATTGGCCATACACAGTGCAAATAGCACTAGCTTCTGTTCTCAGCAAGTGCAGTGTATTGGACGCAAGAGAAACTACTGTTCTTGTCAGTTTCCTAAGCAGAGTTGAACTAGTTATGGCCATTGTGTGTAGGAAGCACAGTTCTTTGGTTCTGAGCAAGCTGACTGTTCTGGCTCTATAGGAAACACAGTAGAGTAGAAGAGTGCTGCTTTCTCAAAAGCAGAGTGTGTTTCTTGTAAGGCGAGCCAGAGTTTAATTCCCTTTCATAAACGGAGTTGAATCACATGCAGTTTGTGGTCCTAGCACCAAGAGTTGTTTTCTGGTAAGGAGAGTCACTATTGTGCTCAATTGGCCATACACATTGCAAATAGAACTCGCGTCTGTTCCCAGCAAATGCAGTGTATTTGAAGCAAGAGAAACTACTGTTCTTGTCAGTTTCCTAAGCAGAGTTGAATTAGATATGTCCCTTTTGTGTAGGAAGCACAGTTCTTTAGTTCTGAGCAAGCTGACAATTCTGGCTATATAGGAAACACAGTAGAGTAGAAGAGTGCTGCTTTCTCTAAAGTAGAGTGTGTTTCTTGTAAGGCGAGCTAGAGTTGATTTCCCTTTCATAAACGGAGTTGAATCACATGCAGTTTGTGGTCCTAGCAGCAAGAGTTGTTTTCTGGTAAGGAGAGTCACTATTGTGCTCAATTGGCCATACACATTGCAAATAGCACTCGCGTCTGTTCCCAGCAAATGCAGTGTATTGGAAGCAAGAGAAACTACTGTTCTTGTCAGTTTCCTAAGCAGAGTTGAATTAGATATGTCCCTTTTTCGTAGGAAGCACAGTTCTTTAGTTCTGAGCAAGCTGACAATTCTGGCTATATAGGAAACACAGTAGAGTAGAAGAGTGCTGCTTTCTCTAAAGTAGAGTGTGTTTCTTGTAAGGCGAGCTAGAGTTGATTTCCTTTTCATAAACGAAGTTGAATCACATGCAGTTTCTGGTCCTAGCAGCAAAAGTTGTTTTCTGGTAAGGAGAGTCACTATTGTGCTCAATTGGCCATACACAGTGCAAATAGCACTCGCTTCTGTTCTCAGCAAGTGCAGTGTATTAGACGCAAGAGAAACTACTGTTCTTGTCAGTTTCCTAAGCAGAGTTGAACTAGTTATGGCCATTGTGTGTAGGAAGCACAGTTCTTTGGTTCTGAGCAAGCTGACTGTTCTGGCTCTATAGGAAACACAGTAGAGTAGAAGAGTGCTGCTTTCTCAAAAGCAGAGTGTGTTTCTTGTAAGGCGAGCCAGAGTTTAATTCACTTTCATAAACGGAGTTGAATCACATGCAGTTTCTGGTCCTAGCACCAAGAGTTGTTTTCTGGTAAGGAGAGTCACTATTGTGCTCAATTGGCCATACACATTGCAAATAGCACTCGCGTCTGTTCCCAGCAAATGCAGTGTATTGGAAGCAAGAGAAACTACTGTTCTTGTCAGTTTCCTAAGCAGAGTTGAATTAGATATGGCCCTTTTGTGTAGGAAGCACAGTTCTTTAGTTCTGAGCAAGCTGACAATTCTGGCTATATAGGAAACACAGTAGAGTAGAAGAGCGCTGCTTTCTCTAAAGCAGAGTGTGTTTCTTGTAAGGCGAGCTAGAGTTCATTTCCCTTTTATAAACGGAGTTGAATCACATGCAGTTTCTGATCCTAGCAGCAAAAGTTGCTTTCTGGTAAGGAGAGTCACTATTGTGCTCAATTGGCCATACACAGTGCAAATAGCACTCGCTTCTGTTCTCAGCAAGTGCAGTGTATTGGACGCAAGAGAAACTACTGTTCTTGTCAGTTTCCTAAGCAGAGTTGAACTAGTTATGCCCATTGTGTGTAGGAAGCACAATTCTTTGGTTCTGAGCAAGCTGACTGTTCTCGCTCTATAGGAAACACAGTAGAGTAGAAGAGTGCTGCTTTCTCAAAAGCAGAGTGTGTTTCTTGTAAGGCGAGCCAGAGTTTAATTCACTTTCATAAACGGAGTTGAATCACATGCAATTTCTGGTCCTAGCACCAAGAGTTGTTTTCTGGTAAGGAGAGTCACTATTGTGCTCAATTGGCCATACACATTGCAAATAGCACTCGCGTCTGTTCCCAGAAAATGCAGTGTATTGGAAGCAAGAGAAACTACTGTTCTTGTCAGTTTCCTAAGCAGAGTTGAATTAGATATGGCCCTTTTGTGTAGGAAGCACAGTTCTTTAGTTCTGAGCAAGCTGACAATTCTGGCTATATAGGAAACACAGTAGAGTACAAGAGTGCTGCTTTCTCTAAAGTAGAGTGTGTTTCTTGTAAGGCGAGCTAGAGTTGATTTCCCTTTCATAAACGGAGTTGAATCACATGCAGTTTCTGGTCCTAGCAGCAAAAGTTGTTTTCTGGTAAGGAGAGTCACTATTGTGCTCAATTGGCCATACACAGTGCAAATAGCACTAGCTTCTGTTCTCAGCAAGTGCAGTGTATTGGACGCAAGAGAAACTACTGTTCTTGTCAGTTTCCTAAGCAGAGTTGAACTAGTTATGGCCATTGTGTGTAGGAAGCACAGTTCTTTGGTTCTGAGCAAGCTGACTGTTCTGGCTCTATAGGAAACACAGTAGAGTAGAAGAGTGCTGCTTTCTCAAAAGGAGAGTGTGTTTCTTGTAAGGCGAGCCAGAGTTTAATTCACTTTCATAAACGGAGTTGAATCACATGCAGTTTCTGGTCCTAGCACCAAGAGTTGTTTTCTGGTAAGGAGAGTCACTATTGTGCTCAATTGGCCATACACATTGCAAATAGAACTCGCGTCTGTTCCCAGCAAATGCAGTGTATTGGAAGCAAGAGAAACTACTGTTCTTGTCAGTTTCCTAAGCAGAGTTGAATTAGATATGGCCCTTTTGTGTAGGAAGCACAGTTCTTTAGTTCTGAGCAAGCTGACAATTCTGGCTATATAGGAAACACAGTAGAGTACAAGAGTGCTGCTTTCTCTAAAGTAGAGTGTGTTTCTTGTAAGGCGAGCTAGAGTTCATTTCCCTTTCATAAACGGAGTTGAATCACATGCAGTTTCTGGTCCTAGCAGCAAAAGTTGTTTTCTGGTAAGGAGAATCACTATTGTGCTCAATTGGCCATACACAGTGCAAATAGCACTCGCTTCTGTTCTCAGCAAGTGCAGTGTATTGGACGCAAGAGAAACTACTGTTCTTGTCAGTTTCCTAAGCAGAGTTGAATTAGATATTGCCCTTGTGTGTAGGAAGCACAGTTCTTTAGTTCTGAGCAAGCTGACAGTTCTGGCTATATAGGAAACACAGTAGAGTAGAAGAGCGCTGCTTTCTCTAAAGCAGAGTGTGTTTCTTGTAAGGCGAGCTAGAGTTCATTTCCCTTTTATAAACGGAGTTGAATCACATGCAGTTTCTGGTCCTAGCAGCAAAAGTTGTTTTCTGGTAAGGAGAGTCACTATTGTGCTCAATTGGCCATACACAGTGCAAATAGTACTCGCTTCTGTTCTCAGCAAGTGCAGTGTATTGGACGCAAGAGAAACTACTGTTCTTGTCAGTTTCCTAAGCAGAGTTGAACTAGTTATGCCCATTGTGTGTAGGAAGCACAATTCTTTGGTTCTGAGCAAGCTGACTGTTCTCGCTCTATAGGAAACACAGTAGAGTAGAAGAGTGCTGCTTTCTCAAAAGCAGAGTGTGTTTCTTGTAAGGCGAGCCAGAGTTTAATTCACTTTCATAAACGGAGTTGAATCACATGCAGTTTCTGGTCCTAGCACCAAGAGTTTTTTTCTGGTAAGGAGAGTCACTATTGTGCTCAATTGGCCATACACAGTGCAAATAGCACTCGCTTCTGTTCTCAGCAAGTGCAGTGTATTAGACGCAAGAGAAACTACTGTTCTTGTCAGTTTCCTAAGCAGAGTTGAACTAGTTATGGCCATTGTGTGTAGGAAGCACAGTTCTTTGGTTCTGAGCAAGCTGACTGTTCTGGCTCTATAGGAAACACAGTAGAGTAGAAGAGTGCTGCTTTCTCAAAAGCAGAGTGTGTTTCTTGTAAGGCGAGCCAGAGTTTAATTCACTTTCATAAACGGAGTTGAATCACATGCAGTTTCTGGTCCTAGCACCAAGAGTTGTTTTCTGGTAAGGAGAGTCACTATTGTGCTCAATTGGCCATACACATTGCAAATAGCACTCGCGTCTGTTCCCAGCAAATGCAGTGTATTGGAAGCAAGAGAAACTACTGTTCTTGTCAGTTTCCTAAGCAGAGTTGAATTAGATATGTCCCTTTTGTGTAGGAAGCTAAGTTCTTTAGTTCTGAGCAAGCTGACAATTCTGGCTATATAGGATACACAGTAGAGTAGAAGAGTGCTGCTTTCTCTAAAGTAGAGTGTGTTTCTTGTAAGGCGAGCTAGAGTTGATTTCCCTTTCATAAACGGAGTTGAATCACATGCAGTTTCTGGTCCTAGCAGCAAAAGTTGTTTTCTGGTAAGGAGATTCACTATTGTGCTCAATTGGCCTTACACAGTGCAAATAGCACTCGCGTCTTATCCCAGCAAATGCAGTGTATTGGACGCAAGAGAAACTACTGTTCTTGTCAGTTTGCTAAGCAGAGTTGAATTACATATGGCCCTTGTGTGTAGGAAGCACAGTTCTTTAGTTCTGAGCAAGCTGACTGTTCTGGCTATATAGGAAACACAGTAGAGTAGAAGAGTGCTGCTTTCTCAAAAGCAGAGTGTGTTTCTTGTAAGGCAAGCTAGAGTTGAATTCCCTTTCATAAACGGAGTTGAATCACATGCAGTTTCTGGTCCTAGCCCTAAGAGTTGTTTTCTGGAAAGGAGAGTCACTATTGTGCTCATTTGGCCATACACAGTGCAAATAGCACTCGCGTCTGTACCCAGCAAGTGCATTGTATTGGACGCAAGAGAAACTACTGTTCTTATCAGTTTCCTAAGCAGAGTTCAATTAGATATGGCCCTTTTGTGTAGGAAGCACAGTTCTTTAGTTCTGAGCAAGCTGACAATTCTGGCTATATAGGAAACACAGTAGAGTACAAGAGTGCTGCTTTCTCTAAAGTAGAGTGTGTTTCTTGTAAGGCGAGCTAGAGTTCATTTCCCTTTCATAAACGGAGTTGAATCACATGCAGTTTCTGGTCCTAGCAGCAAAAGTTGTTTTCTGGTAAGGAGAATCACTATTGTGCTCAATTGGCCATACACAGTGCAAATAGCACTCGCTTCTGTTCTCAGCAAGTGCAGTGTATTGGACGCAAGAGAAACTACTGTTCTTGTCAGTTTCCTAAGCAGAGTTGAATTAGATATTGCCCTTGTGTGTAGGAAGCACAGTTCTTTAGTTCTGAGCAAGCTGACAGTTCTGGCTATATAGGAAACACAGTAGAGTAGAAGAGCGCTGCTTTCTCTAAAGCAGAGTGTGTTTCTTGTAAGGCGAGCTAGAGTTCATTTCCCTTTTATAAACGGAGTTGAATCACATGCAGTTTCTGATCCTAGCAGCAAAAGTTGCTTTCTGGTAAGGAGAGTCACTATTGTGCTCAATTGGCCATACACAGTGCAAATAGCACTCGCTTCTGTTCTCAGCAAGTGCAGTGTATTGGACGCAAGAGAAACTACTGTTCTTGTCAGTTTCCTAAGCAGAGTTGAACTAGTTATGCCCATTGTGTGTAGGAAGCACAATTCTTTGGTTCTGAGCAAGCTGACTGTTCTCGCTCTATAGGAAACACAGTAGAGTAGAAGAGTGCTGCTTTCTCAAAAGCAGAGTGTGTTTCTTGTAAGGCGAGCCAGAGTTTAATTCACTTTCATAAACGGAGTTGAATCACATGCAGTTTCTGGTCCTAGCACCAAGAGTTTTTTCTGGTAAGGAGAGTCACTATTGTGCTCAATTGGCCATACACATTGCAAATAGCAATCGCGTCTGTTCCCAGAAAATGCAGTGTATTGGAAGCAAGAGAAACTACTGTTCTTGTCAGTTTCCTAAGCAGAGTTGAATTAGATATGGCCCTTTTGTGTAGGAAGCACAGTTCTTTAGTTCTGAGCAAGCTGACAATTCTGGCTATATAGGAAACACAGTAGAGTAGAAGAGTGCTGCTTTCTCTAAAGTAGAGTGTGTTTCTTGTAAGGCGAGCTAGAGTTGATTTCCCTTTCATAAACGGAGTTGAATCACATGCAGTTTCTGGTCCTAGCAGCAAAAGTTGTTTTCTGGTAAGGAGAGTCACTATTGTGCTCAATTGGCCATACACAGTGCAAATAGCACTAGCTTTTGTTCTCAGCAAGTGCAGTGTATTGGACGCAAGAGAAACTACTGTTCTTGTCAGTTTCCTAAGCAGAGTTGAACTAGTTATGGCCATTGTGTGTAGGAAGCACAGTTCTTTGGTTCTGAGCAAGCTGACTGTTCTGGCTCTATAGGAAACACAGTAGAGTAGAAGAGCGCTGCTTTCTCTAAAACAGAGTGTGTTTCTTGTAAGGCGAGCTAGAGTTCATTTCCCTTTTATAAACGGAGTTGAATCACATGCAGTTTCTGGTCCTAGCAGCAAAAGTTGTTTTCTGGTAAGGAGAGTCACTATTGTGCTCAATTGGCCATACACAGTGCAAATAGCACTCGCTTCTGTTCTCAGCAAGTGCAGTGTATTGGACGCAAGAGAAACTACTGTTCTTGTCAGTTTCCTAAGCAGAGTTGAACTAGTTATGGCCATTGTGTGTAGGAAGCACAGTTCTTTGGTTCTGAGCAAGCTGACTGTTCTGGCTCTATAGGAAACACAGTAGAGTAGAAGAGTGCTGCTTTCTCAAAAGCAGAGTGTGTTTCTTGTAAGGCGAGCCAGAGTTTAATTCACTTTCATAAACGGAGTTGAATCACATGCAGTTTCTGGTCCAAGCACCAAGAGTTGTTTTCTGGTAAGGAGAGTCACTATTGTGCTCAATTGGCCATACACAGTGCAAATAGCACTCGCTTCTGTACTCAGCAAGTGCAGTGTATTAGACGCAAGAGAAACTACTGTTCTTGTCAGTTTCCTAAGCAGAGTTGAACTAGTTATGGCCATTGTGTGTAGGAAGCACAATTCTTTGGTTCTGAGCAAGCTGACTGTTCTGGCTCTATAGGAAACACAGTAGAGTAGAAGAGTGCTGCTTTCTCAAAAGCAGAGTGTGTTTCTTGTAAGGCGAGCCAGAGTGTAATTCACTTTCATAAACGGAGTTGAATCACATGCAGTTTCTGGTCCTAGCACCAAGAGTTGTTTTCTGGTAAGGAGAGTCACTATTGTGCTCAATTGGCCATACACATTGCAAATAGCACTCGCGTCTGTTCCCAGCAAATGCAGTGTATTGGAAGCAAGAGAAACTACTGTTCTTGTCAGTTTCCTAAGCAGAGTTGAATTAGATATGTCCCTTTTGTGTAGGAAGCACAGTTCTTTAGTTCTGAGCAAGCTGACAATTCTGGCTATATAGGATACACAGTAGAGTAGAAGAGTGCTGCTTTCTCTAAAGTAGAGTGTGTTTCTTGTAAGGCGAGCTAGAGTTGATTTCCCTTTCATAAACGGAGTTGAATCACATGCAGTTTCTGGTCCTAGCAGCAAAAGTTGTTTTCTGGTAAGGAGATTCACTATTGTGCTCAATTGGCCTTACACAGTGCAAATAGCACTCGCGTCTTATCCCAGCAAGTGCAGTGTATTGGACGCAAGAGAAACTACTGTTCTTGTCTGTTTGCTAAGCAGAGTTGAATTACATATGGCCCTTGTGTGTAGGAAGCACAGTTCTTTAGTTCTGAGCAAGCTGACTGTTCTGGCTATATAGGAAACACAGTAGAGTACAAGAGTGCTGCTTTCTCAATAGCAGAGTGTGTTTCTTGTAAGGCAAGCTAGAGTTGAATTCCCTTTCATAAACGGAGTTGAATCACATGCAGTTTCTGGTCCTAGCCCTAAGAGTTGTTTTCTGGAAAGGAGAGTCACTATTGTGCTCATTTGGCCATACACAGTGCAAATAGCACTCGCGTCTGTACCCAGCAAGTGCATTGTATTGGACGCAAGAGAAACTACTGTTCTTGTCAGTTTCCTAAGCAGAGTTGAATTAGATATTGCCCTTGTGTGTAGGAAGCACAGTTCTTTAGTTCTGAGCAAGCTGACAGTTCTGGCTATATAGGAAACACAGTAGAGTAGAAGAGCGCTGCTTTCTCTAAAGCAGAGTGTGTTTCTTGTAAGGCGAGCTAGAGTTCATTTCCCTTTTATAAACGGAGTTGAATCACATGCAGTTTCTGGTCCTAGCAGGAAAAGTTGCTTTCTGGTAAGGAGAGTCACTATTGTGCTCAATTGGCCATACACAGTGCAAATAGCACTCGCTTCTGTTCTCAGCAAGTGCAGTGTATTGGACGCAAGAGAAACTACTGTTCTTGTCAGTTTCCTAAGCAGAGTTGAACTAGTTATGGCCATTGTGTGTAGGAAGCACAATTCTTTGGTTCTGAGCAAGCTGACTGTTCTGGCTCTATAGGAAACACAGTAGAGTAGAAGAGTGCTGCTTTCTCAAAAGCAGAGTGTGTTTCTTGTAAGGCGAGCCAGAGTGTAATTCACTTTCATAAACGGAGTTGAATCACATGCAGTTTCTGGTCCTAGCACCAAGAGTTGTTTTCTGGTAAGGAGAGTCACTATTGTGCTCAATTGGCCATACACATTGCAAATAGCACTCGCGTCTGTTCCCAGCAAATGCAGTGTATTGGAAGCAAGAGAAACTACTGTTCTTGTCAGTTTCCTAAGCAGAGTTGAATTAGATATGTCCCTTTTGTGTAGGAAGCACAGTTCTTTAGTTCTGAGCAAGCTGACAATTCTGGCTATATAGGATACACAGTAGAGTAGAAGAGTGCTGCTTTCTCTAAAGTAGAGTGTGTTTCTTGTAAGGCGAGCTAGAGTTGATTTCCCTTTCATAAACGGAGTTGAATCACATGCAGTTTCTGGTCCTAGCAGCAAAAGTTGTTTTCTGGTAAGGAGATTCACTATTGTGCTCAATTGGCCTTACACAGTGCAAATAGCACTCGCGTCTTATCCCAGCAAGTGCAGTGTATTGGACGCAAGAGAAACTACTGTTCTTGTCTGTTTGCTAAGCAGAGTTGAATTACATATGGCCCTTGTGTGTAGGAAGCACAGTTCTTTAGTTCTGAGCAAGCTGACTGTTCTGGCTATATAGGAAACACAGTAGAGTACAAGAGTGCTGCTTTCTCAATAGCAGAGTGTGTTTCTTGTAAGGCAAGCTAGAGTTGAATTCCCTTTCATAAACGGAGTTGAATCACATGCAGTTTCTGGTCCTAGCCCTAAGAGTTGTTTTCTGGAAAGGAGAGTCACTATTGTGCTCATTTGGCCATACACAGTGCAAATAGCACTCGCGTCTGTACCCAGCAAGTGCATTGTATTGGACGCAAGAGAAACTACTGTTCTTGTCAGTTTCCTAAGCAGAGTTGAATTAGATATTGCCCTTGTGTGTAGGAAGCACAGTTCTTTAGTTCTGAGCAAGCTGACAGTTCTGGCTATATAGGAAACACAGTAGAGTAGAAGAGCGCTGCTTTCTCTAAAGCAGAGTGTGTTTCTTGTAAGGCGAGCTAGAGTTCATTTCCCTTTTATAAACGGAGTTGAATCACATGCAGTTTCTGGTCCTAGCAGGAAAAGTTGCTTTCTGGTAAGGAGAGTCACTATTGTGCTCAATTGGCCATACACAGTGCAAATAGCACTCGCTTCTGTTCTCAGCAAGTGCAGTGTATTGGACGCAAGAGAAACTACTGTTCTTGTCAGTTTCCTAAGCAGAGTTGAACTAGTTATGCCCATTGTGTGTAGGAAGCACAATTCTTTGGTTCTGAGCAAGCTGACTGTTCTCGCTCTATAGGAAACACAGTAGAGTAGAAGAGTGCTGCTTTCTCAAAAGCAGAGTGTGTTTCTTGTAAGGCGAGCCAGAGTTTAATTCACTTTCATAAACGGAGTTGAATCACATGCAGTTTCTGGTCCTAGCACCAAGAGTTGTTTTCTGGTAAGGAGAGTCACTATTGTGCTCAATTGGCCATACACATTGCAAATAGCACTCGCGTCTGTTCCCAGCAAATGCAGTGTATTGGAAGCAAGAGAAACTACTGTTCTTGTCAGTTTCCTAAGCAGAGTTGAATTAGATATGTCCCTTTTGTGTATGAAGCACAGTGCTTTAGTTATGAGCAAGCTGACAATTCTGGCTATATAGGAAACACAGTAGAGTACAAGAGTGCTGCTTTCTCTAAAGTAGAGTGTGTTTCTTGTAAGGCGAGCTAGAGTTCATTTCCCTTTCATAAACGGAGTTGAATCACATGCAGTTTCTGGTCCTAGCAGGAAAAGTAGTTTTCTGGTAAGGAGAATCACTATTGTGCTCAATTGGCCATACACAGTGCAAATAGCACTCGCTTCTGTTCTCAGCAAGTGCAGTGTATTGGACGCAAGAGAAACTACTGTTCTTGTCAGTTTCCTAAGCAGAGTTGAATTAGATATGGCCCTTTTGTGTAGGAAGCACAGTTCTTTAGTTCTGAGCAAGCTGACAATTCTGGCTATATAGGAAACACAGTAGAGTACAAGAGGGCTGCTTTCTCTAAAGTAGAGTGTGTTTCTTGTAAGGCGAGCTAGAGTTGATTTCCCTTTAATAAACAGAGTTGAATCACATGCAGTTTCTGGTCCTAGCAGCAAAAGTTGTTTTCTGGTAAGGAGAGTCACTATTGTGCTCAATTGGCCATACACAGTGCAAATAGCACTAGCTTCTGTTCTCAGCAAGTGCAGTGTATTGGACGCAAGAGAAACTACTGTTCTTGTCAGTTTCCTAAGCAGAGTTGAACTAGTTATGCCCATTGTGTGTAGGAAGCACAATTCTTTGGTTCTGAGCAAGCTGACTGCTCTCGCTCTATAGGAAACACAGTAGAGTAGAAGAGTGCTGCTTTCTCAAAAGCAGAGTGTGTTTCTTGTAAGGCGAGCCAGAGTTTAATTCACTTTCATAAACGGAGTTGAATCACATGCAGTTTCTGGTCCTAGCACCAAGAGTTGTTTTCTGGTAAGGAGAGTCACTATTGTGCTCAATTGGCCATACACATTGCAAATAGCACTCGCGTCTGTTCCCAGCAAATGCAGTGTATTGGAAGCAAGAGAAACTACTGTTCTTGTCAGTTTCCTAAGCAGAGTTGAATTAGATATGGCCCTTTTGTGTAGGAAGCACAGTTCTTTAGTTCTGAGCAAGCTGACAATTCTGGCTATATAGGAAACACAGTAGAGTACAAGAGTGCTGCTTTCTCTAAAGTAGAGTGTGTTTCTTGTAAGGAGAGCTAGAGTTGATTTCCCTTTCATAAACGGAGTTGAATCACATGCAGTTTCTGGTCCTAGCAGCAAAAGTTGTTTTCTGGTAAGGAGAATCACTATTGTGCTCAATTGGCCATACACAGTGCAAATAGCACTCGCTTCTGTTCTCAGCAAGTGCAGTGTATTGGACGCAAGAGAAACTACTGTTCTTGTCAGTTTCCTAAGCAGAGTTGTATTAGATATTACCCTTGTGTGTAGGAAGCACAGTTCTTTACTTCTGAGCAAGCTGACAGTTCTGGCTATATAGGAAACACAGTAGAGTAGAAGAGCGCTGCTTTCTCTAAAGCAGAGTGTGTTTCTTGTAAGGCGAGCTAGAGTTCATTTCCCTTTTATAAACGGAGTTGAATCACATGCAGTTTCTGGTCCTAGCAGCAAAAGTTGTTTTCTGGTAAGGAGAATCACTATTGTGCTCAATTGGCCATACACAGTGCAAATAGCACTCGCTTCTGTTCTCAGCAAGTGCAGTGTATTGGACGCAAGAGAAACTACTGTTCTTGTCAGTTTCCTAAGCAGAGTTGAACTAGTTATGGCCATTGTGTGTAGGAAGCACAGTTCTTTGGTTCTGAGCAAGCTGACTGTTCTGGCTCTATAGGAAACACAGTAGAGTAGAAGCGTGCTGCTTTCTCAAAAGCAGAGTGTGTTTCTTGTAAGGCGAGCCAGAGTTTAATTCACTTTCATAAACGGAGTTGAATCACATGCAGTTTCTGGTCCTAGCACCAAGAGTTGTTTTCTGGTAAGGAGAGTCACTATTGTGCTCAATTGGCCATACACATTGAAAATAGAACTCGCGTCTGTTCCCAGCAAATGCAGTGTATTGGAAGCAAGAGAAACTACTGTTCTTGTCAGTTTCCTAAGCAGAGTTGAATTAGATATGTCCCTTTTGTGTAGGAAGCACAGTTCTTTACTTCTGAGCAAGCTGACAGTTCTGGCTATATAGGAAACACAGTAGAGTAGAAGAGCGCTGCTTTCTCTAAAGCAGAGTGTGTTTCTTGTAAGGCGAGCTAGAGTTCATTTCCCTTTCATAAACGGAGTTGAATCACATGCAGTTTCTGGTCCTAGCAGCAAAAGTTGTTTTCTGGTAAGGAGATTCACTATTTGCTCAATTGGCCTTACACAGTGCAAATAGCACTCACGTCTTATCCCAGCAAATGCAGTGTATTGGACGCAAGAGAAACTACTGTTCTTGTCAGTTTCCTAAGCAGAGTTGAACTAGTTATGGCCATTGTGTGTAGGAAGCACAGTTCTTTGGTTCTGAGCAAGCTGACTGTTCTGGCTCTATAGGAAACACAGTAGAGTAGAAGAGTGCTGCTTTCTCAAAAGCAGAGTGTGTTTCTTGTAAGGCGAGCCAGAGTTTAATTCACTTTCATAAACGGAGTTGAATCACATGCAGTTTCTGGTCCAAGCACCAAGAGTTGTTTTCTGGTAAGGAGAGTCACTATTGTGCTCAATTGGCCATACACAGTGCAAATAGCACTCGCTTCTGTTCTCAGCAAGTGCAGTGTATTAGACGCAAGAGAAACTACTGTTCTTGTCAGTTTCCTAAGCAGAGTTGAACTAGTTATGGCCATTGTGTGTAGGAAGCACAATTCTTTGGTTCTGAGCAAGCTGACTGTTCTGGCTCTATAGGAAACACAGTAGAGTAGAAGAGTGCTGCTTTCTCAAAAGCAGAGTGTGTTTCTTGTAAGGCGAGCCAGAGTGTAATTCACTTTCATAAACGGAGTTGAATCACATGCAGTTTCTGGTCCTAGCAGCAAAAGTTGTTTTCTGGTAAGGAGATTCACTATTGTGCTCAATTGGCCTTACACAGTGCAAATAGCACTCGCGTCTTATCCCAGCAAGTGCAGTGTATTGGACGCAAGAGAAACTACTGTTCTTGTCATTTTGCTAAGCAGAGTTGAATTACATATGGCCCTTGTGTGTAGGAAGCACAGTTCTTTAGTTCTGAGCAAGCTGACTGTTCTGGCTATATAGGAAACACAGTAGAGTACAAGAGTGCTGCTTTCTCAATAGCAGAGTGTGTTTCTTGTAAGGCAAGCTAGAGTTGAATTCCCTTTCATAAACGGAGTTGAATCACATGCAGTTTCTGGTCCTAGCCCTAAGAGTTGTTTTCTGGAAAGGAGAGTCACTATTGTGCTCATTTGGCCATACACAGTGCAAATAGCACTCGCGTCTGTACCCAGCAAGTGCATTGTATTGGACGCAAGAGAAACTACTGTTCTTGTCAGTTTCCTAAGCAGAGTTGAATTAGATATTGCCCTTGTGTGTAGGAAGCACAGTTCTTTAGTTCTGAGCAAGCTGACAGTTCTGGCTATATAGGAAACACAGTAGAGTAGAAGAGCGCTGCTTTCTCTAAAGCAGAGTGTGTTTCTTGTAAGGCGAGCTAGAGTTCATTTCCCTTTTATAAACGGAGTTGAATCACATGCAGTTTCTGGTCCTAGCAGGAAAAGTTGCTTTCTGGTAAGGAGAGTCACTATTGTGCTCAATTGGCCATACACAGTGCAAATAGCACTCGCTTCTGTTCTCAGCAAGTGCAGTGTATTGGACGCAAGAGAAACTACTGTTCTTGTCAGTTTCCTAAGCAGAGTTGAACTAGTTATGCCCATTGTGTGTAGGAAGCACAATTCTTTGGTTCTGAGCAAGCTGACTGTTCTTGCTCTATAGGAAACACAGTAGAGTAGAAGAGTGCTGCTTTCTCAAAAGCAGAGTGTGTTTCTTGTAAGGCGAGCCAGAGTTTAATTCACTTTCATAAACGGAGTTGAATCACATGCAGTTTCTGGTCCTAGCACCAAGAGTTGTTTTCTGGTAAGGAGAGTCACTATTGTGCTCAATTGGCCATACACATTGCAAATAGCACTCGCGTCTGTTCCCAGCAAATGCAGTGTATTGGAAGCAAGAGAAACTACTGTTCTTGTCAGTTTCCTAAGCAGAGTTGAATTAGATATGTCCCTTTTGTGTATGAAGCACAGTGCTTTAGTTCTGAGCAAGCTGACAATTCTGGCTATATAGGAAACACAGTAGAGTACAAGAGTGCTGCTTTCTCTAAAGTAGAGTGTGTTTCTTGTAAGGCAAGCTAGAGTTCATTTCCCTTTCATAAACGGAGTTGAATCACATGCAGTTTCTGGTCCTAGCAGGAAAAGTAGTTTTCTGGTAAGGAGAATCACTATTGTGCTCAATTGGCCATACACAGTGCAAATAGCACTCGCTTCTGTTCTCAGCAAGTGCAGTGTATTGGACGCAAGAGAAACTACTGTTCTTGTCAGTTTCCTAAGCAGAGTTGAATTAGATATTGCCCTTGTGTGTAGGAAGCACAGTTCTTTAGTTCTGAGCAAGCTGACAGTTCTGGCTATATAGGAAACACAGTAGAGTAGAAGAGCGCTGCTTTCTCTAAAGCAGAGTGTGTTTCTTGTAAGACGAGCTAGAGTTCATTTCCCTTTTATAAACGGAGTTGAATCACAAGCAGTTTCTGGTCCTAGCAGCAAAAGTTGTTTTCTGGTAAGGAGAGTCACTATTGTGCTCAATTGGCCATACACAGTGCAAATAGCACTCGCTTCTGTTCTCAGCAAGTGCAGTGTATTGGACGCAAGAGAAACTACTGTTCTTGTCAGTTTCCTAAGCAGAGTTGAACTAGTTATGCCCATTGTGTGTAGGAAGCACAATTCTTTGGTTCTGAGCAAGCTGACTGCTCTCGCTCTATAGGAAACACAGTAGAGTAGAAGAGTGCTGCTTTCTCAAAAGCAGAGTGTGTTTCTTGTAAGGCGAGCCAGAGTTTAATTCACTTTCATAAACGGAGTTGAATCACATGCAGTTTCTGGTCCTAGCACCAAGAGTTGTTTTCTGGTAAGGAGAGTCACTATTGTGCTCAATTGGCCATACACATTGCAAATAGCACTCGCGTCTGTTCCCAGCAAATGCAGTGTATTGGAAGCAAGAGAAACTACTGTTCTTGTCAGTTTCCTAAGCAGAGTTGAATTAGATATGGCCCTTTTGTGTAGGAAGCACAGTTCTTTAGTTCTGAGCAAGCTGACAATTCTGGCTATATAGGAAACACAGTAGAGTACAAGAGTGCTGCTTTCTCTAAAGTAGAGTGTGTTTCTTGTAAGGAGAGCTAGAGTTGATTTCCCTTTCATAAACGGAGTTGAATCACATGCAGTTTCTGGTCCTAGCAGCAAAAGTTGTTTTCTGGTAAGGAGAATCACTATTGTGCTCAATTGGCCATACACAGTGCAAATAGCACTCGCTTCTGTTCTCAGCAAGTGCAGTGTATTGGACGCAAGAGAAACTACTGTTCTTGTCAGTTTCCTAAGCAGAGTTGTATTAGATATTACCCTTGTGTGTAGGAAGCACAGTTCTTTACTTCTGAGCAAGCTGACAGTTCTGGCTATATAGGAAACACAGTAGAGTAGAAGAGCGCTGCTTTCTCTAAAGCAGAGTGTGTTTCTTGTAAGGCGAGCTAGAGTTCATTTCCCTTTTATAAACGGAGTTGAATCACATGCAGTTTCTGGTCCTAGCAGCAAAAGTTGTTTTCTGGTAAGGAGAATCACTATTGTGCTCAATTGGCCATACACAGTGCAAATAGCACTCGCTTCTGTTCTCAGCAAGTGCAGTGTATTGGACGCAAGAGAAACTACTGTTCTTGTCAGTTTCCTAAGCAGAGTTGAACTAGTTATGGCCATTGTGTGTAGGAAGCACAGTTCTTTGGTTCTGAGCAAGCTGACTGTTCTGGCTCTATAGGAAACACAGTAGAGTAGAAGCGTGCTGCTTTCTCAAAAGCAGAGTGTGTTTCTTGTAAGGCGAGCCAGAGTTTAATTCACTTTCATAAACGGAGTTGAATCACATGCAGTTTCTGGTCCTAGCACCAAGAGTTGTTTTCTGGTAAGGAGAGTCACTATTGTGCTCAATTGGCCATACACATTGAAAATAGAACTCGCGTCTGTTCCCAGCAAATGCAGTGTATTGGAAGCAAGAGAAACTACTGTTCTTGTCAGTTTCCTAAGCAGAGTTGAATTAGATATGTCCCTTTTGTGTAGGAAGCACAGTTCTTTACTTCTGAGCAAGCTGACAGTTCTGGCTATATAGGAAACACAGTAGAGTAGAAGAGCGCTGCTTTCTCTAAAGCAGAGTGTGTTTCTTGTAAGGCGAGCTAGAGTTCATTTCCCTTTCATAAACGGAGTTGAATCACATGCAGTTTCTGGTCCTAGCAGCAAAAGTTGTTTTCTGGTAAGGAGATTCACTATTTGCTCAATTGGCCTTACACAGTGCAAATAGCACTCACGTCTTATCCCAGCAAATGCAGTGTATTGGACGCAAGAGAAACTACTGTTCTTGTCAGTTTCCTAAGCAGAGTTGAATTACATATGGCCCTTGTGTATAGGAAGCACAGTTCTTTAGTTCTGAGCAAGCTGACTGTTCTGGTTATATAGGAAACACAGTAGAGTAGAAGAGTGCTGCTTTCTCAAAAGCAGAGTGTGTTTCTTGTAAGGCAAGCTAGAGTTGAATTCCCTTTCATAAACGGAGTTGAATCACATGCAGTTTCTGGTCCTAGCCCTAAGAGTTGTTTTCTGGAAAGGAGAGTCACTATTGTGCTCATTTGGCCATACACAGTGCAAATAGCACTCGCGTCTGTACCCAGCAAGTGCATTGTATTGGACGCAAGAGAAACTACTGTTCTTGTCAGTTTCCTAAGCAGAGTTGAACTAGTTATGGCCATTGTGTGTAGGAAGCACAGTTCTTTGGTTCTGAGCAAGCTGACTGTTCTGGCTCTATAGGAAACACAGTAGAGTAGAAGAGTGCTGCTTTCTCAAAAGCAGAGTGTGTTTCTTGTAAGGCGAGCCAGAGTTTAATTCACTTTCATAAACGGAGTTGAATCACATGCAGTTTCTGGTCCTAGCACCAAGAGTTGTTTTCTGGTAAGGAAAGTCACTATTGTGCTCAATTGGCCATACACATTGCAAATAGCACTCGCGTCTGTTCCCAGCAAATGCAGTGTATTGGAAGCAAGAGAAACTACTGTTCTTGTCAGTTTCCTAAGCAGAGTTGAATTACATATGGCTCTTGTGTGTAGGAAGCACAGTTCTTTAGTTCTGAGCAAGCTGACTGTTCTGGCTATATAGGAAACACAGTAGAGTAGAAGAGTGCTGCTTTCTCAAAAGCAGAGTGTGTTTCTTGTAAGGCAAGCTAGAGTTGAATTCCCTTTCATAAACGGAGTTGAATCACATGCAGTTTCTGGTCCTAGCCCTAAGAGTTGTTTTCTGGAAAGGAGAGTCACTATTGTGCTCATTTGGCCATACACAGTGCAAATAGCACTCGCGTCTGTACCCAGCAAGTGCATTGTATTGGACGCAAGAGAAACTACTGTTCTTATCAGTTTCCTAAGCAGAGTTGAATTAGATATGTCCCTTTTGTGTAGGAAGCACAGTTCTTTAGTTCTGAGCAAGCTGACTGTTCTGGCTATATAGGAAACACAGTAGAGTACAAGAGTGCTGCTTTCTCTAAAGTAGAGTGTGTTTCTTGTAAGGCGAGCTAGAGTTGATTTCCCTTTCATAAACGGAGTTGAATCACATGCAGTTTCTGGTCCTAGCAGCAAAAGTTGTTTTCTGGTAAGGAGATTCACTATTGTGCTCAATTGGCCTTACACAGTGCAAATAGCACTCGCGTCTTATCCCAGCAAATGCAGTGTATTGGACGCAAGAGAAACTACTGTTCTTGTCAGTTTGCTAAGCAGAGTTGAATTACATATGGCCCTTGTGTGTA
Source organism: Peromyscus californicus insignis (assembly GCF_007827085.1). Classification (NCBI taxonomy): domain Eukaryota; kingdom Metazoa; phylum Chordata; class Mammalia; order Rodentia; family Cricetidae; genus Peromyscus; species Peromyscus californicus. The sequence goes on along the minus strand of NW_026294419.1, from coordinate 69,905 downwards.
GGAAGCACAGTTCTTTAGTTCTGAGCAAGCTGACTGTTCTGGCTATATAGGAAACACAGTAGAGTAGAAGAGTGCTGCTTTCTCAAAAGCAGAGTGTGTTTCTTGTAAGGCAAGCTAGAGTTGAATTCCCTTTCATAAACGGAGTTGAATCACATGCAGTTTCTGGTCCTAGCCCTAAGAGTTGTTTTCTGGTAAGGAGAGTCACTATTGTGCTCATTTGGCCATACACAGTGCAAATAGCACTCGCGTCTGTACCCAGCAAGTGCATTGTATTGGACGCAAGAGAAACTACTGTTCTTATCAGTTTCCTAAGCAGAGTTGAATTAGATATGTCCCTTTTGTGTAGGAAGCACAGTTCTTTAGTTCTGAGCAAGCTGACAATTCTGGCTATATAGGAAACACAGTAGAGTACAAGAGTGCTGCTTTCTCTAAAGTAGAGTGTGTTTCTTGTAAGGCGAGCTAGAGTTGATTTCCCTTTCATAAACGGAGTTGAATCACATGCAGTTTCTGGTCCTAGCAGCAAAAGTTGTTTTCTGGTAAGGAGAATCACTATTGTGCTCAATTGGCCATACACAGTGCAAATAGCACTCGCTTCTGTTCTCAGCAAGTGCAGTGTATTGGACGCAAGAGAAACTACTGTTCTTGTCAGTTTCCTAAGCAGAGTTGTATTAGATATTACCCTTGTGGGTAGGAAGCACAGTTCTTTACTTCTGAGCAAGCTGACAGTTCTGGCTATATAGGAAACACAGTAGAGTAGAAGAGCGCTGCTTTCTCTAAAGCAGAGTGTGTTTCGTGTAAGGCGAGCTAGAGTTCATTTCCCTTTTATAAACGGAGTTGAATCACATGCAGTTTCTGGTCCTAGCAGCAAAAGTTGTTTTCTGGTAAGGAGAATCACTATTGTGCTCAATTGGCCATACACAGTGCAAATAGCACTCGCTTCTGTTCTCAGCAAGTGCAGTGTATTGGACGCAAGAGAAACTACTGTTCTTGTCAGTTTCCTAAGCAGAGTTGTATTAGATATTACCCTTGTGTGTAGGAAGCACAGTTCTTTACTTCTGAGCAAGCTGACAGTTCTGGCTATATAGGAAACACAGTAGAGTAGAAGAGCGCTGCTTTCTCTAAAGCAGAGTGTGTTTCTTGTAAGGCGAGCTAGAGTTCATTTCCCTTTTATAAACGGAGTTGAATCACATGCAGTTTCTGGTCCTAGCAGCAAAAGTTGTTTTCTGGTAAGGAGAATCACTATTGTGCTCAATTGGCCATACACAGTGCAAATAGCACTCGCTTCTGTTCTCAGCAAGTGCAGTGTATTGGACGCAAGAGAAACTACTGTTCTTGTCAGTTTCCTAAGCAGAGTTGAACTAGTTATGGCCATTGTGTGTAGGAAGCACAGTTCTTTGGTTCTGAGCAAGCTGACTGTTCTGGCTCTATAGGAAACACAGTAGAGTAGAAGCGTGCTGCTTTCTCAAAAGCAGAGTGTGTTTCTTGTAAGGCGAGCCAGAGTTTAATTCACTTTCATAAACGGAGTTGAATCACATGCAGTTTCTGGTCCTAGCACCAAGAGTTGTTTTCTGGTAAGGAGAGTCACTATTGTGCTCAATTGGCCATACACATTGAAAATAGAACTCGCGTCTGTTCCCAGCAAATGCAGTGTATTGGAAGCAAGAGAAACTACTGTTCTTGTCAGTTTCCTAAGCAGAGTTGAATTAGATATGTCCCTTTTGTGTAGGAAGCACAGTTCTTTACTTCTGAGCAAGCTGACAGTTCTGGCTATATAGGAAACACAGTAGAGTAGAAGAGCGCTGCTTTCTCTAAAGCAGAGTGTGTTTCTTGTAAGGCGAGCTAGAGTTCATTTCCCTTTCATAAACGGAGTTGAATCACATGCAGTTTCTGGTCCTAGCAGCAAAAGTTGTTTTCTGGTAAGGAGATTCACTATTTGCTCAATTGGCCTTACACAGTGCAAATAGCACTCACGTCTTATCCCAGCAAATGCAGTGTATTGGACGCAAGAGAAACTACTGTTCTTGTCAGTTTCCTAAGCAGAGTTGAATTACATATGGCCCTTGTGTATAGGAAGCACAGTTCTTTAGTTCTGAGCAAGCTGACTGTTCTGGTTATATAGGAAACACAGTAGAGTAGAAGAGTGCTGCTTTCTCAAAAGCAGAGTGTGTTTCTTGTAAGGCAAGCTAGAGTTGAATTCCCTTTCATAAACGGAGTTGAATCACATGCAGTTTCTGGTCCTAGCCCTAAGAGTTGTTTTCTGGAAAGGAGAGTCACTATTGTGCTCATTTGGCCATACACAGTGCAAATAGCACTCGCGTCTGTACCCAGCAAGTGCATTGTATTGGACGCAAGAGAAACTACTGTTCTTGTCAGTTTCCTAAGCAGAGTTGAACTAGTTATGGCCATTGTGTGTAGGAAGCACAGTTCTTTGGTTCTGAGCAAGCTGACTGTTCTGGCTCTATAGGAAACACAGTAGAGTAGAAGAGTGCTGCTTTCTCAAAAGCAGAGTGTGTTTCTTGTAAGGCGAGCCAGAGTTTAATTCACTTTCATAAACGGAGTTGAATCACATGCAGTTTCTGGTCCTAGCACCAAGAGTTGTTTTCTGGTAAGGAAAGTCACTATTGTGCTCAATTGGCCATACACATTGCAAATAGCACTCGCGTCTGTTCCCAGCAAATGCAGTGTATTGGAAGCAAGAGAAACTACTGTTCTTGTCAGTTTCCTAAGCAGAGTTGAATTACATATGGCCCTTGTGTGTAGGAAGCACAGTTCTTTAGTTCTGAGCAAGCTGACTGTTCTGGCTATATAGGAAACACAGTAGAGTAGAAGAGTGCTGCTTTCTCAAAAGCAGAGTGTGTTTCTTGTAAGGCAAGCTAGAGTTGAATTCCCTTTCATAAACGGAGTTGAATCACATGCAGTTTCTGGTCCTAGCCCTAAGAGTTGTTTTCTGGAAAGGAGAGTCACTATTGTGCTCATTTGGCCATACACAGTGCAAATAGCACTCGCGTCTGTACCCAGCAAGTGCATTGTATTGGACGCAAGAGAAACTACTGTTCTTATCAGTTTCCTAAGCAGAGTTGAATTAGATATGGCCCTTTTGTGTAGGAAGCACAGTTCTTTAGTTCTGAGCAAGCTGACTGTTCTGGCTATATAGGAAACACAGTAGAGTACAAGAGTGCTGCTTTCTCTAAAGTAGAGTGTGTTTCTTGTAAGGCGAGCTAGAGTTGATTTCCCTTTCATAAACGGAGTTGAATCACATGCAGTTTCTGGTCCTAGCAGCAAAAGTTGTTTTCTGGTAAGGAGATTCACTATTGTGCTCAATTGGCCATACACAGTGCAAATAGCACTCGCGTCTTATCCCAGCAAATCCAGTGTATTGAACGCAAGAGAAACTACTGTTCTTGTCAGTTTCCTAAGCAGAGTTGAATTACATATGGCCCTTGTGTGTAGGAAGCACAGTTCTTTAGTTCTGAGCAAGCTGACTGTTCTGGCTATATAGGAAACACAGTAGAGTAGAAGAGTGCTGCTTTCTCAAAAGCAGAGTGTGTTTCTTGTAAGGCAAGCTAGAGTTGAATTCCCTTTCATAAACGGAGTTGAATCACATGCAGTTTCTGGTCCTAGCCCTAAGAGTTGTTTTCTGGAAAGGAGAGTCACTATTGTGCTCATTTGGCCATACACAGTGCAAATAGCACTCGCGTCTGTACCCAGCAAGTGCATTGTATTGGACGCAAGAGAAACTACTGTTCTTCTCACTTTCCTAAGCAGAGTTGAATTAGATATGTCCCTTTAGTGTAGGAAGCACAGTTCTTTAGTTCTGAGCAAGCTGACAATTCTGGCTATATAGGAAACACAGTAGAGTACAAGAGTGCTGCTTTCTCTAAAGTAGAGTGTGTTTCTTGTAAGGCGAGCTAGAGTTGATTTCCCTTTCATAAACGGAGTTGAATCACATGCAGTTTCTGGTCCTAGCAGCAAAAGTTGTTTTCTGGTAAGGAGAGTCACTATTGTGCTCAATTGGCCTTACACAGTGCAAATAGCACTCGCGTCTTATCCCAGCAAATGCAGTGTATTGGACGCAAGAGAAACTACTGTTCTTGTCAGTTTGCTAAGCAGAGTTGAATTACATATGGCCCTTGTGTGTAGGAAGCACAGTTCTTTAGTTCTGAGCAAGCTGACTGTTCTGGTTATATAGGAAACACAGTAGAGTAGAAGAGTGCTGCTTTCTCAAAAGCAGAGTGTGTTTCTTGTAAGGCAAGCTAGAGTTGAATTCCCTTTCATAAACGGAGTTGAATCACATGCAGTTTCTGGTCCTAGCCCTAAGAGTTGTTTTCTGGTAAGGAGAGTCACTATTGTGCTCATTTGGCCATACACAGTGCAAATAGCACTCGCGTCTGTACCGAGCAAGTGCATTGTATTGGACGCAAGAGAAACTACTGTTCTTCTCACTTTCCTAAGCAGAGTTGAATTAGATATGTCCCTTTTGTGTAGGAAGCACAGTTCTTTAGTTCTGAGCAAGCTGACAATTCTGGCTATATAGGAAACACAGTAGAGTACAAGAGTGCTGCTTTCTCTAAAGTAGAGTGTGTTTCTTGTAAGGCGAGCTAGAGTTGATTTCCCTTTCATAAACGGAGTTGAATCACATGCAGTTTCTGGTCCTAGCAGCAAAAGTTGTTTTCTGGTAAGGAGAGTCACTATTGTGCTCAATTGGCCATACACAGTGCAAATAGCACTCGCTTCTGTTCTCGGCAAATGCAGTGTATTGGACGCAAGAGAAACTACTGTTCTTGTCAGTTTCCTAAGCAGAGTTGAACTAGTTATGGCCATTGTGTGTAGGAAGCACAGTTCTTTGGTTCTGAGCAAGCTGACTGTTCTGGCTATATAGGAAACACAGTAGAGTAGAATAGTGCTGCTTTCTCAAAAGCAGAGTGTGTTTCCTGTAAGGCGAGCCAGAGTTTAATTCACTTTCATAAACGGAGTTGAATCACATGCAGTTTGTGGTCCTAGCAGCAAGAGTTGTTTTCTGGTAAGGAGAGTCACTATTGTGCTCAATTGGCCATACACATTGCAAATAGCACTCGCGTCTGTTCCCAGCAAATGCAGTGTATTGGAAGCAAGAGAAACTACTGTTCTTGTCAGTTTCCTAAGCAGAGTTGAATTAGATATGTCCCTTTTGTGTAGGAAGCACAGTTCTTTAGTTCTGAGCAAGCTGACAATTCTGGCTATATAGGAAACACAGTAGAGTACAAGAGTGCTGCTTTCTCTAAAGTAGAGTGTGTTTCTTGTAAGGCGAGCTAGAGTTCATTTCCCTTTCATAAACGGAGTTGAATCACATGCAGTTTCTGGTCCTAGCAGCAAAAGTTGTTTTCTGGTAAGGAGAATCACTATTGTGCTCAATTGGCCATACACAGTGCAAATAGCACTCGCTTCTGTTCTCAGCAAGTGCAGTGTATTGGACGCAAGAGAAACTACTGTTCTTGTCAGTTTGCTAAGCAGAGTTGAATTACATATGGCCCTTGTGTGTAGGAAGCACAGTTCTTTAGTTGTGAGCAAGCTGACTGTTCTGGCTATATAGGAAACACAGTAGAGTAGAAGAGTGCTGCTTTCTCAAAAGCACAGTGTGTTTCTTGTAAGGCAAGCTAGAGTTGAATTCCCTTTCATAAACGGAGTTGAATCACATGCAGTTTCTGGTCCTAGCCCTAAGAGTTGTTTTCTGGTAAGGAGAGTCACTATTGTGCTCATTTGGCCATACACAGTGCAAATAGCACTCGCGTCTGTACCCAGCAAGTGCATTGTATTGGACGCAAGAGAAACTACTGTTCTTATCAGTTTCCTAAGCAGAGTTGAACTAGTTATGGCCATTGTGTGTAGGAAGCACAATTCTTTGGTTCTGAGCAAGCTGACTGTTCTCGCTCTATAGGAAACACAGTAGAGTAGAAGAGTGCTGCTTTCTCAAAAGCAGAGTGTGTTTCTTGTAAGGCGAGCCAGAGTTTAATTCACTTTCATAAACGGAGTTGAATCACATGCAGTTTCTGGTCCTAGCACCAAGAGTTGTTTTCTGGTAAGGAAAGTCACTATTGTGCTCAAATGGCCATACACATTGCAAATAGCACTCGCGTCTGTTCCCAGCAAATGCAGTGTATTGGAAGCAAGAGAAACTACTGTTCTTGTCAGTTTCCTAAGCAGAGTTGAATTACATATGGCCCTTGTGTGTAGGAAGCACAGTTCTTTAGTTCTGAGCAAGCTGACTGTTCTGGCTATATAGGAAACACAGTAGAGTAGAAGAGTGCTGCTTTCTCAAAAGCAGAGTGTGTTTCTTGTAAGGCAAGCTAGAGTTGAATTCCCTTTCATAAACGGAGTTGAATCACATGCAGTTTCTGGTCCTAGCCCTAAGAGTTGTTTTCTGGAAAGGAGAGTCACTATTGTGCTCATTTGGCCATACACAGTGCAAATAGCACTCGCGTCTGTACCCAGCAAGTGCATTGTATTGGACGCAAGAGAAACTACTGTTCTTATCAGTTTCCTAAGCAGAGTTGAATTAGATATGTCCCTTTTGTGTAGGAAGCACAGTTCTTTAGTTCTGAGCAAGCTGACAATTCTGGCTATATAGGAAACACAGTAGAGTACAAGAGTGCTGCTTTCTCTAAAGTAGAGTGTGTTTCTTGTAAGGCGAGCTAGAGTTGATTTCCCTTTCATAAACGGAGTTGAATCACATGCAGTTTCTGGTCCTAGCAGCAAAAGTTGTTTTCTGGTAAGGAGATTCACTATTGTGCTCAATTGGCCTTACACAGTGCAAATAGCACTCGCGTCTTATCCCAGCAAGTGCAGTGTATTGGACGCAAGAGTAACTACTGTTCTTGTCAGTTTGCTAAGCAGAGTTGAATTACATATGGCCCTTGTGTGTAGGAAGCACAGTTCTTTAGTTCTGAGCAAGCTGACTGTTCTGGCTATATAGGAAACACAGTAGAGTAGAAGAGTGCTGCTTTCTCAAAAGCAGAGTGTGTTTCTTGTAAGGCAAGCTAGAGTTGAATTCCCTTTCATAAACGGAGTTGAATCACATGCAGTTTCTGGTCCTAGCCCTAAGAGTTGTTTTCTGGTAAGGAGAGTCACTATTGTGCTCATTTGGCCATACACAGTGCAAATAGCACTCGCGTCTGTACCCAGCAAGTGCATTGTATTGGACGCAAGAGAAACTACTGTTCTTATCAGTTTCCTAAGCAGAGTTGAACTAGTTATGGCCATTGTGTGTAGGAAGCACAGTTCTTTGGTTCTGAGCAAGCTGACTGTTCTGGCTATATAGGAAACACAGTAGAGTAGAAGAGTGCTGCTTTCTCAAAAGCAGAGTGTGTTTCCTGTAAGGCGAGCCAGAGTTTAATTCACTTTCATAAACGGAGTTGAATCACATGCAGTTTGTGGTCCTAGCAGCAAGAGTTGTTTTCTGGTAAGGAGAGTCACTATTGTGCTCAATTGGCCATACACATTGCAAATAGCACTCGCGTCTGTTCCCAGCAAATGCAGTGTATTGGAAGCAAGAGAAACTACTGTTCTTGTCAGTTTCCTAAGCAGAGTTGAATTAGATATGGCCCTTTTATGTAGGAAGCACAGTTCTTTAGTTCTGAGCAAGCTGACAATTCTGGCTATATAGGAAACACAGTAGAGTACAAGAGTGCTGCTTTCTCTAAAGTAGAGTGTGTTTCTTGTAAGGCGAGCTAGAGTTCATTTCCCTTTCATAAACGGAGTTGAATCACATGCAGTTTCTGGTCCTAGCAGCAAAAGTTGTTTTCTGGTAAGGAGAATCACTATTGTGCTCAATTGGCCATACACAGTGCAAATAGCACTCGCTTCTGTTCTCAGCAAGTGCAGTGTATTGGACGCAAGAGAAACTACTGTTCTTGTCAGTTTGCTAAGCAGAGTTGAATTACATATGGCCCTTGTGTGTAGGAAGCACAGTTCTTTAGTTGTGAGCAAGCTGACTGTTCTGGCTATATAGGAAACACAGTAGAGTAGAAGAGTGCTGCTTTCTCAAAAGCACAGTGTGTTTCTTGTAAGGCAAGCTAGAGTTGAATTCCCTTTCATAAACGGAGTTGAATCACATGCAGTTTCTGGTCCTAGCCCTAAGAGTTGTTTTCTGGTAAGGAGAGTCACTATTGTGCTCATTTGGCCATACACAGTGCAAATAGCACTCGCGTCTGTACCCAGCAAGTGCATTGTATTGGACGCAAGAGAAACTACTGTTCTTATCAGTTTCCTAAGCAGAGTTGAACTAGTTATGGCCATTGTGTGTAGGAAGCACAGTTCTTTGGTTCTGAGCAAGCTGACTGTTCTGGCTCTATAGGAAACACATTAGAGTAGAAGAGTGCTGCTTTCTCAAAAGCAGAGTGTGTTTATTGTAATGCAAGCTAGAGTTGAATTCCCTTTCATAAACGGAGTTGAATCACATGCAGTTTGTGGTCCTCGCAGCAAGAGTTGTTTTCTGGTAAGGAGAGTCACTATTGTACTCAATTGTCCATACACATTGCAAATAGCACTCGCGTCTGTTCACAGCAAATGCAGTGTATTGGAAGCAAGAGAAACTACTGTTCTTGTCAGTTTCCTAAGCAGAGTTGAATTAGATATGGCACTTTTGTGTAGGAAGCACAGTTCTTTAGTTCTGAGCAAGCTGACAATTCTGGCTATATAGGAAACACAGTAGAGTACAAGAGTGCTGCTTTCTCTAAAGTAGAGTGTGTTTCTTGTAAGGCGAGCTAGAGTTGATTTCCCTTTCATAAACGGAGTTGAATCACATGCAGTTTCTGGTCCTAGCAGCAAAAGTTGTTTTCTGGTAAGGAGAGTCACTATTGTGCTCAATTGGCCATACACAGTGCAAATAGCACTCGCTTCTGTTCTCAGCAAGTGCAGTGTATTGGACGCAAGAGAAACTACTGTTCTTGTCAGTTTCCTAAGCAGAGTTGAACTAGTTATGGCCATTGTGTGTAGGAAGCACAATTCTTTGGTTCTGAGCAAGCTGACTGTTCTCGCTCTATAGGAAACACAGTAGAGTAGAAGAGTGCTGCTTTCTCAAAAGCAGAGTGTGTTTCTTGTAAGGCGAGCCAGAGTTTAATTCACTTTCATAAACGGAGTTGAATCACATGCAGTTTCTGGTCCTAGCACCAAGAGTTGTTTTCTGGTAAGGAGAGTCACTATTGTGCTCATTTGGCCATACACAGTGCAAATAGCACTCGCGTCTGTACCCAGCAAGTGCATTGTATTGGACGCAAGAGAAACTACTGTTCTTATCAGATTCCTAAGCAGAGTTGAATTAGATATGTCCCTTTTGTGTAGGAAGCACAGTTCTTTAGTTCTGAGCAAGCTGACAATTCTGGCTATATAGGAAACACAGTAGAGTACAAGAGTGCTGCTTTCTCTAAAGTAGAGTGTGTTTCTTGTAAGGCGAGCTAGAGTTGATTTCCCTTTCATAAACGGAGTTGAATCACATGCAGTTTCTGGTCCTAGCAGCAAAAGTTGTTTTCTGGTAAGGAGATTCACTATTGTGCTCAATTGGCCTTACACAGTGCAAATAGCACTCGCGTCTTATCCCAGCAAATGCAGTGTATTGGACGCAAGAGAAACTACTGTTCTTGTCAGTTTGCTAAGCAGAGTTGAATTACATATGGCCCTTGTGTGTAGGAAGCACAGTTCTTTAGTTCTGAGCAAGCTGACTGTTCTGGCTATATAGGAAACACAGTAGAGTAGAAGAGTGCTGCTTTCTCAAAAGCAGAGTGTGTTTCTTGTAAGGCAAGCTAGAGTTGAATTCCCTTTCATAAACGGAGTTGAATCACATGCAGTTTCTGGTCCTAGCCCTAAGAGTTGTTTTCTGGTAAGGAGAGTCACTATTGTGCTCATTTGGCCATACACAGTGCAAATAGCACTCGCGTCTGTACCCAGCAAGTGCATTGTATTGGACGCAAGAGAAACTACTGTTCTTATCAGTTTCCTAAGCAGAGTTGAACTAGTTATGGCCATTGTGTGTAGGAAGCACAGTTCTTTGGTTCTGAGCAAGCTGACTGTTCTGGCTATATAGGAAACACAGTAGAGTAGAAGAGTGCTGCTTTCTCAAAAGCAGAGTGTGTTTCTTGTAATGCAAGCTAGAGTTGAATTCCCTTTCATAAACGGAGTTGAATCACATGCAGTTTGTGGTCCTAGCAGCAAGAGTTGTTTTCTGGTAAGGAGAGTCACTATTGTGCTCAATTGGCCATACACATTGCAAATAGCACTCGCGTCTGTTCCCAGCAAATGCCGTGTATTGGAAGCAAGAGAAACTACTGTTCTTGTCAGTTTCCTAAGCAGAGTTGAATTAGATATGGCCCTTGTGTGTAGGAAGCACAGTTCTTTAGTTCTGAGCAAGCTGACAATTCTGGCTATATAGGAAACACAGTAGAGTACAAGAGTGCTGCTTTCTCTAAAGTAGAGTGTGTTTCTTATAAGGCGAGTTAGAGTTGATTTCCCTTTCATAAACGGAGTTGAATCACATGCAGTTTCTGGTCCTAGCAGCAAAAGTTGTTTTCTGGTAAGGAGATTCACTATTGTGCTCAATTGGCCTTACACAGTGCAAATAGCACTTGCGTCTTATCCCAGCAAATGCAGTGTATTGGACGCAAGAGAAACTACTGTTCTTGTCAGTTTGCTAAGCAGAGTTGAATTACATATGGCCCTTGTGTGTAGGAAGCACAGTTCTTTAGTTCTGAGCAAGCTGACTGTTCTGGCTATATAGGAAACACAGTAGAGTAGAAGAGTGCTGCTTTCTCTAAAGTAGAGTGTGTTTCTTGTAAGGCGAGCTAGAGTTGATTTCCCTTTCATAAACGGAGTTGAATCACATGCAGTTTCTGGTCCTAGCAGCAAAAGTTGTTTTCTGGTAAGGAGAGTCACTATTGTGCTCAATTGGCCATACACAGTGCAAATAGCACTAGCTTCTGTTCTCAGCAAGTGCAGTGTATTGGACGCAAGAGAAACTACTGTTCTTGTCAGTTTCCTAAGCAGAGTTGAACTAGTTATGGCCATTGTGTGTAGGAAGCACAGTTCTTTGGTTCTGAGCAAGCTGACTGTTCTGGCTCTATAGGAAACACAGTAGAGTAGAAGAGTGCTGCTTTCTCAAAAGCAGAGTGTGTTTCTTGTAAGGCGAGCCAGAGTTTAATTCACTTTCATAAACGGAGTTGAATCACATGCAGTTTCTGGTCCTAGCACCAAGAGTTGTTTTCTGGTAAGGAAAGTCACTATTGTGCTCAAATGGCCATACACATTGCAAATAGCACTCGCGTCTGTTCCCAGCAAATGCAGTGTATTGGAAGCAAGAGAAACTACTGTTCTTGTCAGTTTCCTAAGCAGAGTTGAATTACATATGGCCCTTGTGTGTAGGAAGCACAGTTCTTTAGTTCTGAGCAAGCTGACTGTTCTGGCTATATAGGAAACACAGTAGAGTAGAAGAGTGCTGCTTTCTCAAAAGCAGAGTGTGTTTCTTGTAAGGCAAGCTAGAGTTGAATTCCCTTTCATAAACGGAGTTGAATCACATGCAGTTTCTGGTCCTAGCCCTAAGAGTTGTTTTCTGGAAAGGAGAGTCACTATTGTGATCATTTGGCCATACACAGTGCAAATAGCACTCGCGTCTGTACCCAGCAAGTGCATTGTATTGGACGCAAGAGAAACTACTGTTCTTATCAGTTTCCTAAGCAGAGTTGAATTAGATATGTCCCTTTTGTGTAGGAAGCACAGTTCTTTAGTTCTGAGCAAGCTGACAATTCTGACTATATAGGAAACACAGTAGAGTACAAGAGTGCTGCTTTCTCTAAAGTAGAGTGTGTTTCTTGTAAGGCGAGCTAGAGTTGATTTCCCTTTCATAAACGGAGTTGAATCACATGCAGTTTCTGGTCCTAGCAGCAAAAGTTGTTTTCTGGTAAGGAGATTCACTATTGTGCTCAATTGGCCATACACAGTGCAAATAGCACTCGCGTCTTATCCCAGCAAATGCAGTGTATTGAACGCAAGAGAAACTACTGTTCTTGTCAGTTTCCTAAGCAGAGTTGAACTAGTTATGGCCATTGTGTGTAGGAAGCACAGTTCTTTGGTTCTGAGCAAGCTGACTGTTCTGGCTATATAGGAAACACAGTAGAGTAGAAGAGTGCTGCTTTCTCAAAAGCAGAGTGTGTTTCCTGTAAGGCGAGCCAGAGTTTAATTCACTTTCATAAACGGAGTTGAATCACATGCAGTTTGTGGTCCTAGCAGCAAGAGTTGTTTTCTGGTAAGGAGAGTCACTATTGTGCTCAATTGGCCATACACATTGCAAATAGCACTCGCGTCTGTTCCCAGCAAATGCAGTGTATTGGAAGCAAGAGAAACTACTGTTCTTGTCAGTTTCCTAAGCAGAGTTGAATTAGATATGGCCCTTTTGTGTAGGAAGCACAGTTCTTTAGTTCTGAGCAAGCTGACAATTCTGGCTATATAGGAAACACAGTAGAGTACAAGAGTGCTGCTTTCTCTAAAGTAGAGTGTGTTTCTTGTAAGGCGAGCTAGAGTTCATTTCCCTTTCATAAACGGAGTTGAATCACATGCAGTTTCTGGTCCTAGCAGCAAAAGTTGTTTTCTGGTAAGGAGATTCACTATTGTGCTCAATTGGCCATACACAGTGCAAATAGCACTCGCGTCTTATCCCAGCAAGTGCAGTGTATTGGACGCAAGAGTAACTACTGTTCTTGTCAGTTTGCTAAGCAGAGTTGAATTACATATGGCCCTTGTGTGTAGGAAGCACAGTTCTTTAGTTCTGAGCAAGCTGACTGTTCTGGCTATATAGGAAACACAGTAGAGTAGAAGAGTGCTGCTTTCTCAAAAGCAGAGTGTGTTTCTTGTAAGGCAAGCTAGAGTTGAATTCCCTTTCATAAACGGAGTTGAATCACATGCAGTTTCTGGTCCTAGCCCTAAGAGTTGTTTTCTGGTAAGGAGAGTCACTATTGTGCTCATTTGGCCATACACAGTGCAAATAGCACTCGCGTCTGTACCCAGCAAGTGCATTGTATTGGACGCAAGAGAAACTACTGTTCTTATCAGTTTCCTAAGCAGAGTTGAACTAGTTATGGCCATTGTGTGTAGGAAGCACAGTTCTTTGGTTCTGAGCAAGCTGACTGTTCTGGCTATATAGGAAACACAGTAGAGTAGAAGAGTGCTGCTTTCTCAAAAGCAGAGTGTGTTTCCTGTAAGGCGAGCCAGAGTTTAATTCACTTTCATAAACGGAGTTGAATCACATGCAGTTTGTGGTCCTAGCAGCAAGAGTTGTTTTCTGGTAAGGAGAGTCACTATTGTGCTCAATTGGCCATAAACATTGCAAATAGCACTCGCGTCTGTTCCCAGCAAATGCAGTGTATTGGAAGCAAGAGAAACTACTGTTCTTGTCAGTTTCCTAAGCAGAGTTGAATTAGATATGGCCCTTTTGTGTAGGAAGCACAGTTCTTTAGTTCTGAGCAAGCTGACAATTCTGGCTATATAGGAAACACAGTAGAGTACAAGAGTGCTGCTTTCTCTAAAGTAGAGTGTGTTTCTTGTAAGGCGAGCTAGAGTTCATTTCCCTTTCATAAACGGAGTTGAATCACATGCAGTTTCTGGTCCTAGCAGCAAAAGTTGTTTTCTGGTAAGGAGAATCACTATTGTGCTCAATTGGCCATACACAGTGCAAATAGCACTCGCTTCTGTTCTCAGCAAGTGCAGTGTATTGGACGCAAGAGAAACTACTGTTCTTGTCAGTTTGCTAAGCAGAGTTGAATTACATATGGCCCTTGTGTGTAGGAAGCACAGTTCTTTAGTTGTGAGCAAGCTGACTGTTCTGGCTATATAGGAAACACAGTAGAGTAGAAGAGTGCTGCTTTCTCAAAAGCACAGTGTGTTTCTTGTAAGGCAAGCTAGAGTTGAATTCCCTTTCATAAACGGAGTTGAATCACATGCAGTTTCTGGTCCTAGCCCTAAGAGTTGTTTTCTGGTAAGGAGAGTCACTATTGTGCTCATTTGGCCATACACAGTGCAAATAGCACTCGCGTCTGTACCCAGCAAGTGCATTGTATTGGACGCAAGAGAAACTACTGTTCTTATCAGTTTCCTAAGCAGAGTTGAACTAGTTATGGCCATTGTGTGTAGGAAGCACAGTTCTTTGGTTCTGAGCAAGCTGACTGTTCTGGCTCTATAGGAAACACAGTAGAGTAGAAGAGTGCTGCTTTCTCAAAAGCAGAGTGTGTTTATTGTAATGCAAGCTAGAGTTGAATTCCCTTTCATAAACGGAGTTGAATCACATGCAGTTTGTGGTCCTCGCAGCAAGAGTTGTTTTCTGGTAAGGAGAGTCACTATTGTACTCAATTGGCCATACACATTGCAAATAGCACTCGCGTCTGTTCACAGCAAATGCAGTGTATTGGAAGCAAGAGAAACTACTGTTCTTGTCAGTTTCCTAAGCAGAGTTGAATTAGATATGGCACTTTTGTGTAGGAAGCACAGTTCTTTAGTTCTGAGCAAGCTGACAATTCTGGCTATATAGGAAACACAGTAGAGTACAAGAGTGCTGCTTTCTCTAAAGTAGAGTGTGTTTCTTGTAAGGCGAGCTAGAGTTGATTTCCCTTTCATAAACGGAGTTGAATCACATGCAGTTTCTGGTCCTAGCAGCAAAAGTTGTTTTCTGGTAAGGAGAGTCACTATTGTGCTCAATTGGCCATACACAGTGCAAATAGCACTCGCTTCTGTTCTCAGCAAGTGCAGTGTATTGGACGCATGAGAAACTACTGTTCTTGTCAGTTTCCTAAGCAGAGTTGAACTAGTTATGGCCATTGTGTGTAGGAAGCACAATTCTTTGGTTCTGAGCAAGCTGACTGTTCTCGCTCTATAGGAAACACAGTAGAGTAGAAGAGTGCTGCTTTCTCAAAAGCAGAGTGTGTTTCTTGTAAGGCGAGCCAGAGTTTAATTCACTTTCATAAACGGAGTTGAATCACATGCAGTTTCTGGTCCTAGCACCAAGAGTTGTTTTCTGGTAAGGAGAGTCACTATTGTGCTCAATTGGCCATACACATTGCAAATAGCACTCGCGTCTGTTCCCAGCAAATGCAGTGTATTGGAAGCAAGAGAAACTACTGTTCTTGTCAGTTTCCTAAGCAGAGTTGAATTTGATATGTCCCTTTTGTGTAGGAAGCACAGTTCTTTAGTTCTGAGCAAGCTGACAATTCTGGCTATATAGGAAACACAGTAGAGTAGAAGAGTGCTGCTTTCTCAAAAGCAGAGTGTGTTTCTTGTAAGGCGAGCTAGAGTTGATTTCCCTTTCATAAACGGAGTTGAATCACATGCAGTTTCTGGTCCTAGCCCTAAGAGTTGTTTTCTGGAAAGGAGAGTCACTATTGTGCTCATTTGGCCATACACAGTGCAAATAGCACTCGCGTCTGTACCCAGCAAGTGCATTGTATTGGACGCAAGAGAAACTACTGTTCTTATCAGTTTCCTAAGCAGAGTTGAATTAGATATGTCCCTTTTGTGTAGGAAGCACAGTTCTTTAGTTCTGAGCAAGCTGACAATTCTGGCTATATAGGAAACACAGTAGAGTACAAGAGTGCTGCTTTCTCTAAAGTAGAGTGTGTTTCTTGTAAGGCGAGCTAGAGTTGATTTCCCTTTCATAAACGGAGTTGAATCACATGCAGTTTCTGGTCCTAGCAGCAAAAGTTGTTTTCTGGTAAGGAGATTCACTATTGTGCTCAATTGGCCTTACACAGTGCAAATAGCACTCGCGTCTTATCCCAGCAAATGCAGTGTATTGGACGCAAGAGAAACTACTGTTCTTGTCAGTTTGCTAAGCAGAGTTGAATTACATATGGCCCTTGTGTGTAGGAAGCACAGTTCTTTAGTTCTGAGCAAGCTGACTGTTCTGGCTATATAGGAAACACAGTAGAGTAGAAGAGTGCTGCTTTCTCAAAAGCAGAGTGTGTTTCTTGTAAGGCAAGCTAGAGTTGAATTCCCTTTCATAAACGGAGTTGAATCACATGCAGTTTCTGGTCCTAGCCCTAAGAGTTGTTTTCTGGTAAGGAGAGTCACTATTGTGCTCATTTGGCCATACACAGTGCAAATAGCACTCGCGTCTGTACCCAGCAAGTGCATTGTATTGGACGCAAGAGAAACTACTGTTCTTATCAGTTTCCTAAGCAGAGTTGAACTAGTTATGGCCATTGTGTGTAGGAAGCACAGTTCTTTGGTTCTGAGCAAGCTGACTGTTCTGGCTATATAGGAAACACAGTAGAGTAGAAGAGTGCTGCTTTCTCAAAAGCAGAGTGTGTTTCTTGTAATGCAAGCTAGAGTTGAATTCCCTTTCATAAACGGAGTTGAATCACATGCAGTTTGTGGTCCTAGCAGCAAGAGTTGTTTTCTGGTAAGGAGAGTCACTATTGTGCTCAATTGGCCATACACATTGCAAATAGCACTCGCGTCTGTTCCCAGCAAATGCAGTGTATTGGAAGCAAGAGAAACTACTGTTCTTGTCAGTTTCCTAAGCAGAGTTGAATTAGATATGGCCCTTGTGTGTAGGAAGCACAGTTCTTTAGTTCTGAGCAAGCTGACAATTCTGGCTATATAGGAAACACAGTAGAGTACAAGAGTGCTGCTTTCTCTAAAGTAGAGTGTGTTTCTTGTAAGGCGAGCTAGAGTTGATTTCCCTTTCATAAACGGAGTTGAATCACATGCAGTTTCTGGTCCTAGCAGCAAAAGTTGTTTTCTGGTAAGGAGATTCACTATTGTGCTCAATTGGCCTTACACAGTGCAAATAGCACTTGCGTCTTATCCCAGCAAATGCAGTGTATTGGACGCAAGAGAAACTACTGTTCTTGTCAGTTTGCTAAGCAGAGTTGAATTACATATGGCCCTTGTGTGTAGGAAGCACAGTTCTTTAGTTCTGAGCAAGCTGACTGTTCTGGCTATATAGGAAACACAGTAGAGTAGAAGAGTGCTGCTTTCTCTAAAGTAGAGTGTGTTTCTTGTAAGGCGAGCTAGAGTTGATTTCCCTTTCATAAACGGAGTTGAATCACATGCAGTTTCTGGTCCTAGCAGCAAAAGTTGTTTTCTGGTAAGGAGAGTCACTATTGTGCTCAATTGGCCATACACAGTGCAAATAGCACTAGCTTCTGTTCTCAGCAAGTGCAGTGTATTGGACGCAAGAGAAACTACTGTTCTTGTCAGTTTCCTAAGCAGAGTTGAACTAGTTATGGCCATTGTGTGTAGGAAGCACAGTTCTTTGGTTCTGAGCAAGCTGACTGTTCTGGCTCTATAGGAAACACAGTAGAGTAGAAGAGTGCTGCTTTCTCAAAAGCAGAGTGTGTTTCTTGTAAGGCGAGCTAGAGTTGATTTCCCTTTCATAAACGGAGTTGAATCACATGCAGTTTCTGGTCCTAGCACCAAGAGTTGTTTTCTGGTAAGGAAAGTCACTATTGTGCTCAAATGGCCATACACATTGCAAATAGCACTCGCGTCTGTTCCCAGCAAATGCAGTGTATTGGAAGCAAGAGAAACTACTGTTCTTGTCAGTTTCCTAAGC
Source organism: Peromyscus californicus insignis (assembly GCF_007827085.1). Classification (NCBI taxonomy): domain Eukaryota; kingdom Metazoa; phylum Chordata; class Mammalia; order Rodentia; family Cricetidae; genus Peromyscus; species Peromyscus californicus. Next base: position 52,342 of record NW_026294419.1, on the reverse strand, counting down.
AGAGTTGAATTACATATGGCCCTTGTGTGTAGGAAGCACAGTTCTTTAGTTCTGAGCAAGCTGACTGTTCTGGCTATATAGGAAACACAGTAGAGTAGAAGAGTGCTGCTTTCTCAAAAGCAGAGTGTGTTTCTTGTAAGGCAAGCTAGAGTTGAATTCCCTTTCATAAACGGAGTTGAATCACATGCAGTTTCTGGTCCTAGCCCTAAGAGTTGTTTTCTGGAAAGGAGAGTCACTATTGTGATCATTTGGCCATACACAGTGCAAATAGCACTCGCGTCTGTACCCAGCAAGTGCATTGTATTGGACGCAAGAGAAACTACTGTTCTTATCAGTTTCCTAAGCAGAGTTGAATTAGATATGTCCCTTTTGTGTAGGAAGCACAGTTCTTTAGTTCTGAGCAAGCTGACAATTCTGACTATATAGGAAACACAGTAGAGTACAAGAGTGCTGCTTTCTCTAAAGTAGAGTGTGTTTCTTGTAAGGCGAGCTAGAGTTGATTTCCCTTTCATAAACGGAGTTGAATCACATGCAGTTTCTGGTCCTAGCAGCAAAAGTTGTTTTCTGGTAAGGAGATTCACTATTGTGCTCAATTGGCCTTACACAGTGCAAATAGCATTCGCGTCTTATCCCAGCAAATGCAGTGTATTGGACGCAAGAGAAACTACTGTTCTTGTCAGTTTGCTAAGCAGAGTTGAATTACATATGGCCCTTGTGTGTAGGAAGCACAGTTCTTTAGTTCTGAGCAAGCTGACTGTTCTGGCTATATAGGAAACACAGTAGAGTAGAAGAGTGCTGCTTTATCAAAAGCAGAGTGTGTTTCTTGTAAGGCAAGCTAGAGTTGAATTCCCTTTCATAAACGGAGTTGAATCACATGCAGTTTCTGGTCCTAGCCCTAAGAGTTGTTTTCTGGTAAGGAGAGTCACTATTGTGCTCATTTGGCCATACACAGTGCAAATAGCACTCGCGTCTGTACCCAGCAAGTGCATTGTATTGGACGCAAGAGAAACTACTGTTCTTCTCACTTTCCTAAGCAGAGTTGAATTAGATATGTCCCTTTTGTGTAGGAAGCACAGTTCTTTAGTTCTGAGCAAGCTGACAATTCTGGCTATATAGGAAACACAGTAGAGTACAAGAGTGCTGCTTTCTCTAAAGTAGAGTGTGTTTCTTGTAAGGCGAGCTAGAGTTCATTTCCCTTTCATAAACGGAGTTGAATCACATGCAGTTTCTGGTCCTAGCAGCAAAAGTTGTTTTCTGGTAAGGAGAGTCACTATTGTGCTCAATTGGCCATACACAGTGCAAATAGCACTCGCTTCTGTTCTCGGCAAATGCAGTGTATTGGACGCAAGAGAAACTACTGTTCTTGTCAGTTTCCTAAGCAGAGTTGAACTAGTTATGGCCATTGTGTGTAGGAAGCACAGTTCTTTGGTTCTGAGCAAGCTGACTGTTCTGGCTATATAGGAAACACAGTAGAGTAGAAGAGTGCTGCTTTCTCAAAAGCAGAGTGTGTTTCCTGTAAGGCGAGCCAGAGTTTAATTCACTTTCATAAACGGAGTTGAATCACATGCAGTTTGTGGTCCTAGCAGCAAGAGTTGTTTTCTGGTAAGGAGAGTCACTATTGTGCTCAATTGGCCATACACATTGCAAATAGCACTCGCGTCTGTTCCCAGCAAATGCAGTGTATTGGAAGCAAGAGAAACTACTGTTCTTGTCAGTTTCCTAAGCAGAGTTGAATTAGATATGGCCCTTTTGTGTAGGAAGCACAGTTCTTTAGTTCTGAGCAAGCTGACAATTCTGGCTATATAGGAAACACAGTAGAGTACAAGAGTGCTGCTTTCTCTAAAGTAGAGTGTGTTTCTTGTAAGGCGAGCTAGAGTTCATTTCCCTTTCATAAACGGAGTTGAATCACATGCAGTTTCTGGTCCTAGCAGCAAAAGTTGTTTTCTGGTAAGGAGAATCACTATTGTGCTCAATTGGCCATACACAGTGCAAATAGCACTCGCTTCTGTTCTCAGCAAGTGCAGTGTATTGGACGCAAGAGAAACTACTGTTCTTGTCAGTTTGCTAAGCAGAGTTGAATTACATATGGCCATTGTGTGTAGGAAGCACAGTTCTTTAGTTGTGAGCAAGCTGACTGTTCTGGCTATATAGGAAACACAGTAGAGTAGAAGAGTGCTGCTTTCTCAAAAGCACAGTGTGTTTCTTGTAAGGCAAGCTAGAGTTGAATTCCCTTTCATAAACGGAGTTGAATCACATGCAGTTTCTGGTCCTAGCCCTAAGAGTTGTTTTCTGGTAAGGAGAGTCACTATTGTGCTCATTTGGCCAAACACAGTGCAAATAGCACTCGCGTCTGTACCCAGCAAGTGCATTGTATTGGACGCAAGAGAAACTACTGTTCTTATCAGTTTCCTAAGCAGAGTTGAACTAGTTATGGCCATTGTGTGTAGGAAGCACAGTTCTTTGGTTCTGAGCAAGCTGACTGTTCTGGCTCTATAGGAAACACAGTAGAGTAGAAGAGTGCTGCTTTCTCAAAAGCAGAGTGTGTTTCTTGTAATGCAAGCTAGAGTTGAATTCCCTTTCATAAACGGAGTTGAATCACATGCAGTTTGTGGTCCTCGCAGCAAGAGTTGTTTTCTGGTAAGGAGAGTCACTATTGTACTCAATTGGCCATACACATTGCAAATAGCACTCGCGTCTGTTCACAGCAAATGCAGTGTATTGGAAGCAAGAGAAACTACTGTTCTTGTCAGTTTCCTAAGCAGAGTTGAATTAGATATGGCCCTTGTGTGTAGGAAGCACAGTTCTTTAGTTCTGAGCAAGCTGACAATTCTGGCTATATAGGAAACACAGTAGAGTACAAGAGTGCTGCTTTCTCTAAAGTAGAGTGTGTTTCTTGTAAGGCGAGCTAGAGTTGATTTCCCTTTCATAAACGGAGTTGAATCACATGCAGTTTCTGGTCCTAGCAGCAAAAGTTGTTTTCTGGTAAGGAGAGTCACTATTGTGCTCAATTGGCCATACACAGTGCAAATAGCACTAGCTTCTGTTCTCAGCAAGTGCAGTGTATTAGACGCAAGAGAAACTACTGTTCTTGTCAGTTTCCTAAGCAGAGTTGAACTAGTTATGGCCATTGTGTGTAGGAAGCACAGTTCTTTGGTTCTGAGCAAGCTGACTGTTCTGGCTCTATAGGAAACACAGTAGAGTAGAAGAGTGCTGCTTTCTCAAAAGCAGAGTGTGTTTCTTGTAAGGCGAGCCAGAGTTTAATTCACTTTCATAAACGGAGTTGAATCACATGCAGTTTCTGGTCCTAGCACCAAGAGTTGTTTTCTGGTAAGGAAAGTCACTATTGTGCTCAAATGGCCATACACATTGCAAATAGCACTCGCGTCTGTTCCCAGCAAATGCAGTGTATTGGAAGCAAGAGAAACTACTGTTCTTGTCAGTTTCCTAAGCAGAGTTGAATTACATATGGCCCTTGTGTGTAGGAAGCACAGTTCTTTAGTTCTGAGCAAGCTGACTGTTCTGGCTATATAGGAAACACAGTAGAGTAGAAGAGTGCTGCTTTCTCAAAAGCAGAGTGTGTTTCTTGTAAGGCAAGCTAGAGTTGAATTCCCTTTCATAAACGGAGTTGAATCACATGCAGTTTCTGGTCCTAGCAGCAAGAGTTGTTTTCTGGAAAGGAGAGTCACTATTGTGATCATTTGGCCATACACAGTGCAAATAGCACTCGCGTCTGTACCCAGCAAGTGCATTGTATTGGACGCAAGAGAAACTACTGTTCTTATCAGTTTCCTAAGCAGAGTTGAATTAGATATGTCCCTTTTGTGTAGGAAGCACAGTTCTTTAGTTCTGAGCAAGCTGACAATTCTGGCTATATAGGAAACACAGTAGAGTACAAGAGTGCTGCTTTCTCTAAAGTAGAGTGTGTTTCTTGTAAGGCAAGCTAGAGTTGATTTCCCTTTCATAAACGGAGTTGAATCACATGCAGTTTCTGGTCCTAGCAGCAAAAGTTGTTTTCTGGTAAGGAGATTCACTATTGTGCTCATTTGGCCATACACAGTGCAAATAGCACTTGCGTCTGTACCCAGCAAGTGCATTGTATTGGACGCAAGAGAAACTACTGTTCTTATCAGTTTCCTAAGCAGAGTTGAACTAGTTATGGCCATTGTGTGTAGGAAGCACAGTTCTTTGGTTCTGAGCAAGCTGACTGTTCTGGCTCTATAGGAAACACAGTAGAGTAGAAGAGTGCTGCTTTCTCAAAAGCAGAGTGTGTTTATTGTAATGCAAGCTAGAGTTGAATTCCCTTTCATAAACGGAGTTGAATCACATGCAGTTTGTGGTCCTCGCAGCAAGAGTTGTTTTCTGGTAAGGAGAGTCACTATTGTACTCAATTGGCCATACACATTGCAAATAGCACTCGCGTCTGTTCACAGCAAATGCAGTGTATTGGAAGCAAGAGAAACTACTGTTCTTGTCAGTTTCCTAAGCAGAGTTGAATTAGATATGGCACTTTTGTGTAGGAAGCACAGTTCTTTAGTTCTGAGCAAGCTGACAATTCTGGCTATATAGGAAACACAGTAGAGTACAAGAGTGCTGCTTTCTCTAAAGTAGAGTGTGTTTCTTGTAAGGCGAGCTAGAGTTGATTTCCCTTTCATAAACGGAGTTGAATCACATGCAGTTTCTGGTCCTAGCAGCAAAAGTTGTTTTCTGGTAAGGAGAGTCACTATTGTCCTCAATTGGCCATACACATTGCAAATAGCACTCGCTTCTGTTCTCAGCAAGTGCAGTGTATTGGACGCAAGAGAAACTACTGTTCTTGTCAGTTTCCTAAGCAGAGTTGAACTAGTTATGGCCATTGTGTGTAGGAAGCACAATTCTTTGGTTCTGAGCAAGCTGACTGTTCTCGCTCTATAGGAAACACAGTAGAGTAGAAGAGTGCTGCTTTCTCAAAAGCAGAGTGTGTTTCTTGTAAGGCAAGCCAGAGTTTAATTCACTTTCATAAACGGAGTTGAATCACATGCAGTTTCTGGTCCTAGCACCAAGAGTTGTTTTCTGGTAAGGAAAGTCACTATTGTGCTCAAATGGCCATACACATTGCAAATAGCACTCGCGTCTGTTCCCAGCAAATGCAGTGTATTGGAAGCAAGAGAAACTACTATTCTTGTCAGTTTCCTAAGCAGAGTTGAATTACATATGGCCCTTGTGTGTAGGAAGCACAGTTCTTTAGTTCTGAGCAAGCTGACTGTTCTGGCTATATAGGAAACACAGTAGAGTAGAAGAGTGCTGCTTTCTCAAAAGCAGAGTGTGTTTCTTGTAAGGCAAGCTAGAGTTGAATTCCCTTTCATAAACGGAGTTGAATCACATGCAGTTTCTGGTCCTAGCCCTAAGAGTTGTTTTCTGGAAAGGAGAGTCACTATTGTGCTCATTTGGCCATACACAGTGCAAATAGCACTCGCGTCTGTACCCAGCAAGTGCATTGTATTGGACGCAAGAGAAACTACTGTTCTTATCAGTTTCCTAAGCAGAGTTGAATTAGATATGTCCCTTTTGTGTAGGAAGCACAATTCTTTAGTTCTGAGCAAGCTGACAATTCTGGCTATATAGGAAACACAGTAGAGTACAAGAGTGCTGCTTTCTCTAAAGTAGAGTGTGTTTCTTGTAAGGCGAGCTAGAGTTGATTTCCCTTTCATAAACGGAGTTGAATCACATGCAGTTTCTGGTCCTAGCAGCAAAAGTTGTTTTCTGGTAAGGAGATTCACTATTGTGCTCAATTGGCCTTACACAGTGCAAATAGCACTCGCGTCTTATCCCAGCAAGTGCAGTGTATTGGACGCAAGAGTAACTACTGTTCTTGTCAGTTTGCTAAGCAGAGTTGAATTACATATGGCCCTTGTGTGTAGGAAGCACAGTTCTTTAGTTCTGAGCAAGCTGACTGTTCTGGCTATATAGGAAACACAGTAGAGTAGAAGAGTGCTGCTTTCTCAAAAGCAGAGTGTGTTTCTTGTAAGGCAAGCTAGAGTTGAATTCCCTTTCATAAACGGAGTTGAATCACATGCAGTTTCTGGTCCTAGCCCTAAGAGTTGTTTTCTGGTAAGGAGAGTCACTATTGTGCTCATTTGGCCATACACAGTGCAAATAGCACTCGCGTCTGTACCCAGCAAGTGCATTGCATTGGACGCAAGAGAAACTACTGTTCTTATCAGTTTCCTAAGCAGAGTTGAACTAGTTATGGCCATTGTGTGTAGGAAGCACAGTTCTTTGGTTCTGAGCAAGCTGACTGTTCTGGCTATATAGGAAACACAGTAGAGTAGAAGAGTGCTGCTTTCTCAAAAGCAGAGTGTGTTTCCTGTAAGGCGAGCCAGAGTTTAATTCACTTTCATAAACGGAGTTGAATCACATGCAGTTTGTGGTCCTAGCAGCAAGAGTTGTTTTCTGGTAAGGAGAGTCACTATTGTGCTCAATTGGCCATACACATTGCAAATAGCACTCGCGTCTGTTCCCAGCAAATGCAGTGTATTGGACGCAAGAGAAACTACTGTTCTTGTCAGTTTCCTAAGCAGAGTTGAATTAGATATGGCCCTTTTGTGTAGGAAGCACAGTTCTTTAGTTCTGAGCAAGCTGACAATTCTGGCTATATAGGAAACACAGTAGAGTACAAGAGTGCTGCTTTCTCTAAAGTAGAGTGTGTTTCTTGTAAGGCGAGCTAGAGTTCATTTCCCTTTCATAAACGGAGTTGAATCACATGCAGTTTCTGGTCCTAGCAGCAAAAGTTGTTTTCTGGTAAGGAGAATCACTATTGTGCTCAATTGGCCATACACAGTGCAAATAGCACTCGCTTCTGTTCTCAGCAAGTGCAGTGTATTGGACGCAAGAGAAACTACTGTTCTTGTCAGTTTGCTAAGCAGAGTTGAATTACATATGGCCCTTGTGTGTAGGAAGCACAGTTCTTTAGTTGTGAGCAAGCTGACTGTTCTGGCTATATAGGAAACACAGTAGAGTAGAAGAGTGCTGCTTTCTCAAAAGCACAGTGTGTTTCTTGTAAGGCAAGCTAGAGTTGAATTCCCTTTCATAAACGGAGTTGAATCACATGCAGTTTCTGGTCCTAGCCCTAAGAGTTGTTTTCTGGTAAGGAGAGTCACTATTGTGCTCATTTGGCCATACACAGTGCAAATAGCACTCGCGTCTGTACCCAGCAAGTGCATTGTATTGGACGCAAGAGAAACTACTGTTCGTATCAGTTTCCTAAGCAGAGTTGAACTAGTTATGGCCATTGTGTGTAGGAAGCACAGTTCTTTGGTTCTGAGCAAGCTGACTGTTCTGGCTCTATAGGAAACACAGTAGAGTAGAAGAGTGCTGCTTTCTCAAAAGCAGAGTGTGTTTATTGTAATGCAAGCTAGAGTTGAATTCCCTTTCATAAACGGAGTTGAATCACATGCAGTTTGTGGTCCTCGCAGCAAGAGTTGTTTTCTGGAAAGGAGAGTCACTATTGTGCTCATTTGGCCATACACAGTGCAAATAGCACTCGCGTCTGTACCCAGCAAGTGCATTGTATTGGACGCAAGAGAAACTACTGTTCTTATCAGTTTCCTAAGCAGAGTTGAATTAGATATGTCCCTTTTGTGTAGGAAGCACAGTTCTTTAGTTCTGAGCAAGCTGACAATTCTGGCTATATCGGAAACACAGTAGAGTAGAAGAGTGCTGCTTTCTCTAAAGTAGAGTGTGTTTCTTGTAAGGCGAGCTAGAGTTGATTTCCCTTTCATAAACGGAGTTGAATCACATGCAGTTTCTGGTCCTAGCAGCAAAAGTTGTTTTCTGGTATGGAGATTCACTATTGTGCTCAATAGGCCTTACACAGTGCAAATAGCACTCGCGTCTTATCCCAGCAAATGCAGTGTATTGGACGCAAGAGAAACTACTGTTCTTGTCAGTTTGCTAAGCAGAGTTGAATTACATATGGCCCTTGTGTGTAGGAAGCACAGTTCTTTAGTTCTGAGCAAGCTGACTGTTCTGGCTATATAGGAAACACAGTAGAGTAGAAGAGTGCTGCTTTCTCAAAAGCAGAGTGTGTTTCTTGTAAGGCAAGCTAGAGTTGAATTCCCTTTCATAAACGGAGTTGAATCACATGCAGTTTCTGGTCCTAGCCCTAAGAGTTGTTTTCTGGTAAGGAGAGTCACTATTGTGCTCATTTGGCCATACACAGTGCAAATAGCACTCGCGTCTGTACCCAGCAAGTGCATTGTATTGGACGCAAGAGAAACTACTGTTCTTATCAGTTTCCTAAGCAGAGTTGAACTAGTTATGGCCATTGTGTGTAGGAAGCACAGTTCTTTGGTTCTGAGCAAGCTGACTGTTCTGGCTATATAGGAAACACAGTAGAGTAGAAGAGTGCTGCTTTCTCAAAAGCAGAGTGTGTTTCTTGTAATGCAAGCTAGAGTTGAATTCCCTTTCATAAACGGAGTTGAATCACATGCAGTTTGTGGTCCTAGCAGCAAGAGTTGTTTTCTGGTAAGGAGAGTCACTATTGTGCTCAATTGGCCATACACATTGCAAATAGCACTCGCGTCTGTTCCCAGCAAATGCAGTGTATTGGAAGCAAGAGAAACTACTGTTCTTGTCAGTTTCCTAAGGAGAGTTGAATTAGATATGGCCCATGTGTGTAGGAAGCACAGTTCTTTAGTTCTGAGCAAGCTGACAATTCTGGCTATATAGGAAACACAGTAGAGTACAAGAGTGCTGCTTTCTCTAAAGTAGAGTGTGTTTCTTGTAAGGCGAGCTAGAGTTGATTTCCCTTTCATAAACGGAGTTGAATCACATGCAGTTTCTGGTCCTAGCAGCAAAAGTTGTTTTCTGGTAAGGAGATTCACTATTGTGCTCAATTGGCCTTACACAGTGCAAATAGCACTTGCGTCTTATCCCAGCAAATGCAGTGTATTGGACGCAAGAGAAACTACTGTTCTTGTCAGTTTGCTAAGCAGAGTTGAATTACATATGGCCCTTGTGTGTAGGAAGCACAGTTCTTTAGTTCTGAGCAAGCTGACTGTTCTGGCTATATAGGAAACACAGTAGAGTAGAAGAGTGCTGCTTTCTCTAAAGTAGAGTGTGTTTCTTGTAAGGCGAGCTAGAGTTGATTTCCCTTTCATAAACGGAGTTGAATCACATGCAGTTTCTGGTCCTAGCAGCAAAAGTTGTTTTCTGGTAAGGAGAGTCACTATTGTGCTCAATTGGCCATACACAGTGCAAATAGCACTAGCTTCTGTTCTCAGCAAGTGCAGTGTATTGGACGCAAGAGAAACTACTGTTCTTGTCAGTTTCCTAAGCAGAGTTGAACTAGTTATGGCCATTGTGTGTAGGAAGCACAGTTCTTTGGTTCTGAGCAAGCTGACTGTTCTGGCTCTATAGGAAACACAGTAGAGTAGAAGAGTGCTGCTTTCTCAAAAGCAGAGTGTGTTTCTTGTAAGGCGAGCCAGAGTTTAATTCACTTTCATAAACGGAGTTGAATCACATGCAGTTTCTGGTCCTAGCACCAAGAGTTGTTTTCTGGTAAGGAAAGTCACTATTGTGCTCAAATGGCCATACACATTGCAAATAGCACTCGCGTCTGTTCCCAGCAAATGCAGTGTATTGGAAGCAAGAGAAACTACTGTTCTTGTCAGTTTCCTAAGCAGAGTTGAATTACATATGGCCCTTGTGTGTAGGAAGCACAGTTCTTTAGTTCTGAGCAAGCTGACTGTTCTGGCTATATAGGAAACACAGTAGAGTAGAAGAGTGCTGCTTTCTCAAAAGCAGAGTGTGTTTCTTGTAAGGCAAGCTAGAGTTGAATTCCCTTTCATAAACGGAGTTGAATCACATGCAGTTTCTGGTCCTAGCCCTAAGAGTTGTTTTCTGGAAAGGAGAGTCACTATTGTGATCATTTGGCCATACACAGTGCAAATAGCACTCGCGTCTGTACCCAGCAAGTGCATTGTATTGGACGCAAGAGAAACTACTGTTCTTATCAGTTTCCTAAGCAGAGTTGAATTAGATATGTCCCTTTTGTGTAGGAAGCACAGTTCTTTAGTTCTGAGCAAGCTGACAATTCTGACTATATAGGAAACACAGTAGAGTACAAGAGTGCTGCTTTCTCTAAAGTAGAGTGTGTTTCTTGTAAGGCGAGCTAGAGTTGATTTCCCTTTCATAAACGGAGTTGAATCACATGCAGTTTCTGGTCCTAGCAGCAAAAGTTGTTTTCTGGTAAGGAGATTCACTATTGTGCTCAATTGGCCATACACAGTGCAAATAGCACTCGCGTCTTATCCCAGCAAATGCAGTGTATTGGACGCAAGAGAAACTACTGTTCTTGTCAGTTTGCTAAGCAGAGTTGAATTACATATGGCCCTTGTGTGTAGGAAGCACAGTTCTTTAGTTCTGAGCAAGCTGACTGTTCTGGCTATATAGGAAACACAGTAGAGTAGAAGAGTGCTGCTTTCTCAAAAGCAGAGTGTGTTTCTTGTAAGGCAAGCTAGAGTTGAATTCCCTTTCATAAACGGAGTTGAATCACATGCAGTTTCTGGTCCTAGCAGCAAAAGTTGTTTTCTGGTAAGGAGAGTCACTATTGTGCTCAATTGGCCATACACAGTGCAAATAGCACTAGCTTCTGTTCTCAGCAAGTGCAGTGTATTGGACGCAAGAGAAACTACTGTTCTTGTCAGTTTCCTAAGCAGAGTTGTACTAGTTATGGCCATTGTGTGTAGGAAGCACAGTTCTTTGGTTCTGAGCAAGCTGACAATTCTGGCTAGGTAGGAAACACAGTAGAGTAGAAGAGTGCTGCTTTCTCTAAAGTAGAGTGTATTTCTTGTAAGGCTAGCTAGAGTTGATTTCCCTTTCATAAACGGAGTTGAATCACATGCAGTTTCTGGTCCTAGCAGCAAAAGTTGTTTTCTGGTAAGGAGATTCACTATTGTGCTCAATTGGCCTTACACAGTGCAAATAGCACTCGCGTCTTATCCCAGCAAATGCAGTGTATTGAACGCAAGAGAAACTACTGTTCTTGTCAGTTTCCTAAGCAGAGTTGAATTACATATGGCCCTTGTGTGTAGGAAGCACAGTTCTTTAGTTCTGAGCAAGCTGACTGTTCTGGCTATATAGGAAACACAGTAGAGTAGAAGAGTGCTGCTTTCTCAAAAGCAGAGTGTGTTTCTTGTAAGGCAAGCTAGAGTTGAATTCCCTTTCATAAACGGAGTTGAATCACATGCAGTTTCTGGTCCTAGCCCTAAGAGTTGTTTTCTGGAAAGGAGAGTCACTATTGTGCTCATTTGGCCATACACAGTGCAAATAGCACTCGCGTCTGTACCCAGCAAGTGCATTGTATTGGACGCAAGAGAAACTACTGTTCTTGTCAGTTTCCTAAGCAGAGTTGAATTAGATATGTCCCTTTTGTGTAGGAAGCACAGTTCTTTAGTTCTGAGCAAGCTGACAATTCTGGCTATATAGGAAACACAGTAGAGTACAAGAGTGCTGCTTTCTCTAAAGTAGAGTGTGTTTCTTGTAAGGCGAGCTAGAGTTGATTTCCCTTTCATAAACGGAGTTGAATCACATGCAGTTTCTGGTCCTAGCAGCAAAAGTTGTTTTCTGGTAAGGAGAGTCACTATTGTGCTCAATTGGCCATACACAGTGCAAATAGCACTCGCTTCTGTTCTCGGCAAATGCAGTGTATTGGACGCAAGAGAAACTACTGTTCTTGTCAGTTTCCTAAGCAGAGTTGAACTAGTTATGGCCATTGTGTGTAGGAAGCACAGTTCTTTGGTTCTGAGCAAGCTGACTGTTCTGGCTATATAGGAAACACAGTAGAGTAGAAGAGTGCTGCTTTCTCAAAAGCAGAGTGTGTTTCCTGTAAGGCGAGCCAGAGTTTAATTCACTTTCATAAACGGAGTTGAATCACATGCAGTTTGTGGTCCTAGCAGCAAGAGTTGTTTTCTGGTAAGGAGAGTCACTATTGTGCTCAATTGGCCATACACATTGCAAATAGCACTCGCGTCTGTTCCCAGCAAATGCAGTGTATTGGAAGCAAGAGAAACTACTGTTCTTGTCAGTTTCCTAAGCAGAGTTGAATTAGATATGGCCCTTTTGTGTAGGAAGCACAGTTCTTTAGTTCTGAGCAAGCTGACAATTCTGGCTATATAGGAAACACAGTAGAGTACAAGAGTGCTGCTTTCTCTAAAGTAGAGTGTGTTTCTTGTAAGGCGAGCTAGAGTTCATTTCCCTTTCATAAACGGAGTTGAATCACATGCAGTTTCTGGTCCTAGCAGCAAAAGTTGTTTTCTGGTAAGGAGAATCACTATTGTGCTCAATTGGCCATACACAGTGCAAATAGCACTCGCTTCTGTTCTCAGCAAGTGCAGTGTATTGGACGCAAGAGAAACTACTGTTCTTGTCAGTTTGCTAAGCAGAGTTGAATTACATATGGCCCTTGTGTGTAGGAAGCACAGTTCTTTAGTTGTGAGCAAGCTGACTGTTCTGGCTATATAGGAAACACAGTAGAGTAGAAGAGTGCTGCTTTCTCAAAAGCACAGTGTGTTTCTTGTAAGGCAAGCTAGAGTTGAATTCCCTTTCATAAACGGAGTTGAATCACATGCAGTTTCTGGTCCTAGCCCTAAGAGTTGTTTTCTGGTAAGGAGAGTCACTATTGTGCTCATTTGGCCATACACAGTGCAAATAGCACTCGCGTCTGTACCCAGCAAGTGCATTGTATTGGACGCAAGAGAAACTACTGTTCGTATCAGTTTCCTAAGCAGAGTTGAACTAGTTATGGCCATTGTGTGTAGGAAGCACAGTTCTTTGGTTCTGAGCAAGCTGACTGTTCTGGCTCTATAGGAAACACAGTAGAGTAGAAGAGTGCTGCTTTCTCAAAAGCAGAGTGTGTTTATTGTAATGCAAGCTAGAGTTGAATTCCCTTTCATAAACGGAGTTGAATCACATGCAGTTTGTGGTCCTCGCAGCAAGAGTTGTTTTCTGGAAAGGAGAGTCACTATTGTGCTCATTTGGCCATACACAGTGCAAATAGCACTCGCGTCTGTACCCAGCAAGTGCATTGTATTGGACGCAAGAGAAACTACTGTTCTTATCAGTTTCCTAAGCAGAGTTGAATTAGATATGTCCCTTTTGTGTAGGAAGCACAGTTCTTTAGTTCTGAGCAAGCTGACAATTCTGGCTATATCGGAAACACAGTAGAGTAGAAGAGTGCTGCTTTCTCTAAAGTAGAGTGTGTTTCTTGTAAGGCGAGCTAGAGTTGATTTCCCTTTCATAAACGGAGTTGAATCACATGCAGTTTCTGGTCCTAGCAGCAAAAGTTGTTTTCTGGTATGGAGATTCACTATTGTGCTCAATAGGCCTTACACAGTGCAAATAGCACTCGCGTCTTATCCCAGCAAATGCAGTGTATTGGACGCAAGAGAAACTACTGTTCTTGTCAGTTTGCTAAGCAGAGTTGAATTACATATGGCCCTTGTGTGTAGGAAGCACAGTTCTTTAGTTCTGAGCAAGCTGACTGTTCTGGCTATATAGGAAACACAGTAGAGTAGAAGAGTGCTGCTTTCTCAAAAGCAGAGTGTGTTTCTTGTAAGGCAAGCTAGAGTTGAATTCCCTTTCATAAACGGAGTTGAATCACATGCAGTTTCTGGTCCTAGCCCTAAGAGTTGTTTTCTGGTAAGGAGAGTCACTATTGTGCTCATTTGGCCATACACAGTGCAAATAGCACTCGCGTCTGTACCCAGCAAGTGCATTGTATTGGACGCAAGAGAAACTACTGTTCTTATCAGTTTCCTAAGCAGAGTTGAACTAGTTATGGCCATTGTGTGTAGGAAGCACAGTTCTTTGGTTCTGAGCAAGCTGACTGTTCTGGCTCTATAGGAAACACAGTAGAGTAGAAGAGTGCTGCTTTCTCAAAAGCAGAGTGTGTTTCTTGTAATGCAAGCTAGAGTTGAATTCCCTTTCATAAACGGAGTTGAATCACATGCAGTTTGTGGTCCTAGCAGCAAGAGTTGTTTTCTGGTAAGGAGAGTCACTATTGTGCTCAATTGGCCATACACATTGCAAATAGCACTCGCGTCTGTTCCCAGCAAATGCAGTGTATTGGAAGCAAGAGAAACTACTGTTCTTGTCAGTTTCCTAAGGAGAGTTGAATTAGATATGGCCCATGTGTGTAGGAAGCACAGTTCTTTAGTTCTGAGCAAGCTGACAATTCTGGCTATATAGGAAACACAGTAGAGTACAAGAGTGCTGCTTTCTCTAAAGTAGAGTGTGTTTCTTGTAAGGCGAGCTAGAGTTGATTTCCCTTTCATAAACGGAGTTGAATCACATGCAGTTTCTGGTCCTAGCAGCAAAAGTTGTTTTCTGGTAAGGAGATTCACTATTGTGCTCAATTGGCCTTACACAGTGCAAATAGCACTTGCGTCTTATCCCAGCAAATGCAGTGTATTGGACGCAAGAGAAACTACTGTTCTTGTCAGTTTGCTAAGCAGAGTTGAATTACATATGGCCCTTGTGTGTAGGAAGCACAGTTCTTTAGTTCTGAGCAAGCAGACTGTTCTGGCTATATAGGAAACACAGTAGAGTAGAAGAGTGCTGCTTTCTCTAAAGTAGAGTGTGTTTCTTGTAAGGCGAGCTAGAGTTGATTTCCCTTTCATAAACGGAGTTGAATCACATGCAGTTTCTGGTCCTAGCAGCAAAAGTTGTTTTCTGGTAAGGAGAGTCACTATTGTGCTCAATTGGCCATACACAGTGCAAATAGCACTAGCTTCTGTTCTCAGCAAGTGCAGTGTATTGGACGCAAGAGAAACTACTGTTCTTGTCAGTTTCCTAAGCAGAGTTGAACTAGTTATGGCCATTGTGTGTAGGAAGCACAGTTCTTTGGTTCTGAGCAAGCTGACTGTTCTGGCTCTATAGGAAACACAGTAGAGTAGAAGAGTGCTGCTTTCTCAAAAGCAGAGTGTGTTTCTTGTAAGGCGAGCCAGAGTTTAATTCACTTTCATAAACGGAGTTGAATCACATGCAGTTTCTGGTCCTAGCACCAAGAGTTGTTTTCTGGTAAGGAAAGTCACTATTGTGCTCAAATGGCCATACACATTGCAAATAGCACTCGCGTCTGTTCCCAGCAAATGCAGTGTATTGGAAGCAAGAGAAACTACTGTTCTTGTCAGTTTCCTAAGCAGAGTTGAATTACATATGGCCCTTGTGTGTAGGAAGCACAGTTCTTTAGTTCTGAGCAAGCTGACTGTTCTGGCTATATAGGAAACACAGTAGAGTAGAAGAGTGCTGCTTTCTCAAAAGCAGAGTGTGTTTCTTGTAAGGCAAGCTAGAGTTGAATTCCCTTTCATAAACGGAGTTGAATCACATGCAGTTTCTGGTCCTAGCCCTAAGAGTTGTTTTCTGGAAAGGAGAGTCACTATTGTGATCATTTGGCCATACACAGTGCAAATAGCACTCGCGTCTGTACCCAGCAAGTGCATTGTATTGGACGCAAGAGAAACTACTGTTCTTATCAGTTTCCTAAGCAGAGTTGAATTAGATATGTCCCTTTTGTGTAGGAAGCACAGTTCTTTAGTTCTGAGCAAGCTGACAATTCTGACTATATAGGAAACACAGTAGAGTACAAGAGTGCTGCTTTCTCTAAAGTAGAGTGTGTTTCTTGTAAGGCGAGCTAGAGTTGATTTCCCTTTCATAAACGGAGTTGAATCACATGCAGTTTCTGGTCCTAGCAGCAAAAGTTGTTTTCTGGTAAGGAGATTCACTATTGTGCTCAATTGGCCATACACAGTGCAAATAGCACTCGCGTCTTATCCCAGCAAATGCAGTGTATTGAACGCAAGAGAAACTACTGTTCTTGTCAGTTTCCTAAGCAGAGTTGAATTACATATGGCCCTTGTGTGTAGGAAGCACAGTTCTTTAGTTCTGAGCAAGCTGACTGTTCTGGCTATATAGGAAACACAGTAGAGTAGAAGAGTGCTGCTTTCTCAAAAGCAGAGTGTGTTTCTTGTAAGGCAAGCTAGAGTTGAATTCCCTTTCATAAACGGAGTTGAATCACATGCAGTTTCTGGTCCTAGCCCTAAGAGTTGTTTTCTGGAAAGGAGAGTCACTATTGTGCTCATTTGGCCATACACAGTGCAAATAGCACTCGCGTCTGTACCCAGCAAGTGCATTGTATTGGACGCAAGAGAAACTACTGTTCTTCTCACTTTCCTAAGCAGAGTTGAATTAGATATGTCCCTTTTGTGTAGGAAGCACAGTTCTTTAGTTCTGAGCAAGCTGACAATTCTGGCTATATAGGAAACACAGTAGAGTACAAGAGTGCTGCTTTCTCTAAAGTAGAGTGTGTTTCTTGTAAGGCGAGCTAGAGTTGATTTCCCTTTCATAAACGGAGTTGAATCACATGCAGTTTCTGGTCCTAGCAGCAAAAGTTGTTTTCTCGTAAGGAGATTCACTATTGTGCTCAATTGGCCTTACACAGTGCAAATAGCATTCGCGTCTTATCCCAGCAAATGCAGTGTATTGGACGCAAGAGAAACTACTGTTCTTGTCAGTTTGCTAAGCAGAGTTGAATTACATATGGCCCTTGTGTGTAGGAAGCACAGTTCTTTAGTTCTGAGCAAGCTGACTGTTCTGGCTATATAGGAAACACAGTAGAGTAGAAGAGTGCTGCTTTATCAAAAGCAGAGTGTGTTTCTTGTAAGGCAAGCTAGAGTTGAATTCCCTTTCATAAACGGAGTTGAATCACATGCAGTTTCTGGTCCTAGCCCTAAGAGTTGTTTTCTGGTAAGGAGAGTCACTATTGTGCTCATTTGGCCATACACAGTGCAAATAGCACTCGCGTCTGTACCCAGCAAGTGCATTGTATTGGACGCAAGAGAAACTACTGTTCTTATCAGTTTCCTAAGCAGAGTTGAACTAGTTATGGCCATTGTGTGTAGGAAGCACAGTTCTTTGGTTCTGAGCAAGCTGACTGTTCTGGCTATATAGGAAACACAGTAGAGTAGAAGAGTGCTGCTTTCTCAAAAGCAGAGTGTGTTTCTTGTAATGCAAGCTAGAGTTGAATTCCCTTTCATAAACGGAGTTGAATCACATGCAGTTTGTGGTCCTAGCAGCAAGAGTTGTTTTCTGGTAAGGAGAGTCACTATTGTGCTCAATTGGCCATACACATTGCAAATAGCACTCGCGTCTGTTCCCAGCAAATGCAGTGTATTGGAAGCTAGAGAAACTACTGTTCTTGTCAGTTTCCTAAGCAGAGTTGAATTAGATATGGCCCTTGTGTGTAGGAAGCACAGTTCTTTAGTTCTGAGCAAGCTGACAATTCTGGCTATATAGGAAACACAGTAGAGTACAAGAGTGCTGCTTTCTCTAAAGTAGAGTGTGTTTCTTGTAAGGCGAGCTAGAGTTGATTTCCCTTTCATAAACGGAGTTGAATCACATGCAGTTTCTGGTCCTAGCAGCAAAAGTTGTTTTCTGGTAAGGAGAGTCACTATTGTGCTCAATTGGCCATACACAGTGCAAATAGCACTAGCTTCTGTTCTCAGCAAGTGCAGTGTATTGGACGCAAGAGAAACTACTGTTCTTGTCAGTTTCCTAAGCAGAGTTGTACTAGTTATGGCCATTGTGTGTAGGAAGCACAGTTCTTTGGTTCTGAGCAAGCTGACAATTCTGGCTAGGTAGGAAACACAGTAGAGTAGAAGAGTGCTGCTTTCTCTAAAGTAGAGTGTATTTCTTGTAAGGCTAGCTAGAGTTGATTTCCCTTTCATAAACGGAGTTGAATCACATGCAGTTTCTGGTCCTAGCAGCAAAAGTTGTTTTCTGGTAAGGAGATTCACTATTGTGCTCAATTGGCCTTACACAGTGCAAATAGCACTCGCGTCTTATCCCAGCAAATGCAGTGTATTGAACGCAAGAGAAACTACTGTTCTTGTCAGTTTCCTAAGCAGAGTTGAATTACATATGGCCCTTGTGTGTAGGAAGCACAGTTCTTTAGTTCTGAGCAAGCTGACTGTTCTGGCTATATAGGAAACACAGTAGAGTAGAAGAGTGCTGCTTTCTCAAAAGCAGAGTGTGTTTCTTGTAAGGCAAGCTAGAGTTGAATTCCCTTTCATAAACGGAGTTGAATCACATGCAGTTTCTGGTCCTAGCCCTAAGAGTTGTTTTCTGGAAAGGAGAGTCACTATTGTGCTCATTTGGCCATACACAGTGCAAATAGCACTCGCGTCTGTACCCAGCAAGTGCATTGTATTGGACGCAAGAGAAACTACTGTTCTTCTCACTTTCCTAAGCAGAGTTGAATTAGATATGTCCCTTTTGTGTAGGAAGCACAGTTCTTTAGTTCTGAGCAAGCTGACAATTCTGGCTATATAGGAAACACAGTAGAGTACAAGAGTGCTGCTTTCTCTAAAGTAGAGTGTGTTTCTTGTAAGGCGAGCTAGAGTTGATTTCCCTTTCATAAACGGAGTTGAATCACATGCAGTTTCTGGTCCTAGCAGCAAAAGTTGTTTTCTGGTAAGGAGAGTCACTATTGTGCTCAATTGGCCATACACAGTGCAAATAGCACTCGCTTCTGTTCTCGGCAAATGCAGTGTATTGGACGCAAGAGAAACTACTGTTCTTGTCAGTTTCCTAAGCAGAGTTGAACTAGTTATGGCCATTGTGTGTAGGAAGCACAGTTCTTTGGTTCTGAGCAAGCTGACTGTTCTGGCTATATAGGAAACACAGTAGAGTAGAAGAGTGCTGCTTTCTCAAAAGCAGAGTGTGTTTCCTGTAAGGCGAGCCAGAGTTTAATTCACTTTCATAAACGGAGTTGAATCACATGCAGTTTGTGGTCCTAGCAGCAAGAGTTGTTTTCTGGTAAGGAGAGTCACTATTGTGCTCAATTGGCCATACACATTGCAAATAGCACTCGCGTCTGTTCCCAGCAAATGCAGTGTATTGGAAGCAAGAGAAACTACTGTTCTTGTCAGTTTCCTAAGCAGAGTTGAATTAGATATGGCCCTTTTGTGTAGGAAGCACAGTTCTTTAGTTCTGAGCAAGCTGACAATTCTGGCTATATAGGAAACACAGTAGAGTACAAGAGTGCTGCTTTCTCTAAAGTAGAGTGTGTTTCTTGTAAGGCGAGCTAGAGTTCATTTCCCTTTCATAAACGGAGTTGAATCACATGCAGTTTCTGGTCCTAGCAGCAAAAGTTGTTTTGTGGTAAGGAGAATCACTATTGTGCTCAATTGGCCATACACAGTGCAAATAGCACTCGCTTCTGTTCTCAGCAAGTGCAGTGTATTGGACGCAAGAGAAACTACTGTTCTTGTCAGTTTGCTAAGCAGAGTTGAATTACATATGGCCCTTGTGTGTAGGAAGCACAGTTCTTTAGTTGTGAGCAAGCTGACTGTTCTGGCTATATAGGAAACACAGTAGAGTAGAAGAGTGCTGCTTTCTCAAAAGCACAGTGTGTTTCTTGTAAGGCAAGCTAGAGTTGAATTCCCTTTCATAAACGGAGTTGAATCACATGCAGTTTCTGGTCCTAGCCCTAAGAGTTGTTTTCTGGTAAGGAGAGTCACTATTGTGCTCATTTGGCCATACACAGTGCAAATAGCACTCGCGTCTGTACCCAGCAAGTGCATTGTATTGGACGCAAGAGAAACTACTGTTCGTATCAGTTTCCTAAGCAGAGTTGAACTAGTTATGGCCATTGTGTGTAGGAAGCACAGTTCTTTGGTTCTGAGCAAGCTGACTGTTCTGGCTCTATAGGAAACACAGTAGAGTAGAAGAGTGCTGCTTTCTCAAAAGCAGAGTGTGTTTATTGTAATGCAAGCTAGAGTTGAATTCCCTTTCATAAACGGAGTTGAATCACATGCAGTTTGTGGTCCTCGCAGCAAGAGTTGTTTTCTGGAAAGGAGAGTCACTATTGTGCTCATTTGGCCATACACAGTGCAAATAGCACTCGCGTCTGTACCCAGCAAGTGCATTGTATTGGACGCAAGAGAAACTACTGTTCTTATCAGTTTCCTAAGCAGAGTTGAATTAGATATGTCCCTTTTGTGTAGGAAGCACAGTTCTTTAGTTCTGAGCAAGCTGACAATTCTGGCTATATCGGAAACACAGTAGAGTAGAAGAGTGCTGCTTTCTCTAAAGTAGAGTGTGTTTCTTGTAAGGCGAGCTAGAGTTGATTTCCCTTTCATAAACGGAGTTGAATCACATGCAGTTTCTGGTCCTAGCAGCAAAAGTTGTTTTCTGGTATGGAGATTCACTATTGTGCTCAATAGGCCTTACACAGTGCAAATAGCACTCGCGTCTTATCCCAGCAAATGCAGTGTATTGGACGCAAGAGAAACTACTGTTCTTGTCAGTTTGCTAAGCAGAGTTGAATTACATATGGCCCTTGTGTGTAGGAAGCACAGTTCTTTAGTTCTGAGCAAGCTGACTGTTCTGGCTATATAGGAAACACAGTAGAGTAGAAGAGTGCTGCTTTCTCAAAAGCAGAGTGTGTTTCTTGTAAGGCAAGCTAGAGTTGAATTCCCTTTCATAAACGGAGTTGAATCACATGCAGTTTCTGGTCCTAGCCCTAAGAGTTGTTTTCTGGTAAGGAGAGTCACTATTGTGCTCATTTGGCCATACACAGTGCAAATAGCACTCGCGTCTGTACCCAGCAAGTGCATTGTATTGGACGCAAGAGAAACTACTGTTCTTATCAGTTTCCTAAGCAGAGTTGAACTAGTTATGGCCATTGTGTGTAGGAAGCACAGTTCTTTGGTTCTGAGCAAGCTGACTGTTCTGGCTATATAGGAAACACAGTAGAGTAGAAGAGTGCTGCTTTCTCAAAAGCAGAGTGTGTTTCTTGTAATGCAAGCTAGAGTTGAATTCCCTTTCATAAACGGAGTTGAATCACATGCAGTTTGTGGTCCTAGCAGCAAGAGTTGTTTTCTGGTAAGGAGAGTCACTATTGTGCTCAATTGGCCATACACATTGCAAATAGCACTCGCGTCTGTTCCCAGCAAATGCAGTGTATTGGAAGCAAGAGAAACTACTGTTCTTGTCAGTTTCCTAAGCAGAGTTGAATTAGATATGGCCCATGTGTGTAGGAAGCACAGTTCTTTAGTTCTGAGCAAGCTGACAATTCTGGCTATATAGGAAACACAGTAGAGTACAAGAGTGCTGCTTTCTCTAAAGTAGAGTGTGTTTCTTGTAAGGCGAGCTAGAGTTGATTTCCCTTTCATAAACGGAGTTGAATCACATGCAGTTTCTGGTCCTAGCAGCAAAAGTTGTTTTCTGGTAAGGAGATTCACTATTGTGCTCAATTGGCCTTACACAGTGCAAATAGCACTTGCGTCTTATCCCAGCAAATGCAGTGTATTGGACGCAAGAGAAACTACTGTTCTTGTCAGTTTGCTAAGCAGAGTTGAATTACATATGGCCCTTGTGTGTAGGAAGCACAGTTCTTTAGTTCTGAGCAAGCAGACTGTTCTGGCTATATAGGAAACACAGTAGAGTAGAAGAGTGCTGCTTTCTCTAAAGTAGAGTGTGTTTCTTGTAAGGCGAGCTAGAGTTGATTTCCCTTTCATAAACGGAGTTGAATCACATGCAGTTTCTGGTCCTAGCAGCAAAAGTTGTTTTCTGGTAAGGAGAGTCACTATTGTGCTCAATTGGCCATACACAGTGCAAATAGCACTAGCTTCTGTTCTCAGCAAGTGCAGTGTATTGGACGCAAGAGAAACTACTGTTCTTGTCAGTTTCCTAAGCAGAGTTGAACTAGTTATGGCCATTGTGTGTAGGAAGCACAGTTCTTTGGTTCTGAGCAAGCTGACTGTTCTGGCTCTATAGGAAACACAGTAGAGTAGAAGAGTGCTGCTTTCTCAAAAGCAGAGTGTGTTTCTTGTAAGGCGAGCCAGAGTTTAATTCACTTTCATAAACGGAGTTGAATCACATGCAGTTTCTGGTCCTAGCACCAAGAGTTGTTTTCTGGTAAGGAAAGTCACTATTGTGCTCAAATGGCCATACACATTGCAAATAGCACTCGCGTCTGTTCCCAGCAAATGCAGTGTATTGGAAGCAAGAGAAACTACTGTTCTTGTCAGTTTCCTAAGCAGAGTTGAATTACATATGGCCCTTGTGTGTAGGAAGCACAGTTCTTTAGTTCTGAGCAAGCTGACTGTTCTGGCTATATAGGAAACACAGTAGAGTAGAAGAGTGCTGCTTTCTCAAAAGCAGAGTGTGTTTCTTGTAAGGCAAGCTAGAGTTGAATTCCCTTTCATAAACGGAGTTGAATCACATGCAGTTTCTGGTCCTAGCCCTAAGAGTTGTTTTCTGGAAAGGAGAGTCACTATTGTGATCATTTGGCCATACACAGTGCAAATAGCACTCGCGTCTGTACCCAGCAAGTGCATTGTATTGGACGCAAGAGAAACTACTGTTCTTATCAGTTTCCTAAGCAGAGTTGAATTAGATATGTCCCTTTTGTGTAGGAAGCACAGTTCTTTAGTTCTGAGCAAGCTGACAATTCTGACTATATAGGAAACACAGTAGAGTACAAGAGTGCTGCTTTCTCTAAAGTAGAGTGTGTTTCTTGTAAGGCGAGCTAGAGTTGATTTCCCTTTCATAAACGGAGTTGAATCACATGCAGTTTCTGGTCCTAGCAGCAAAAGTTGTTTTCTGGTAAGGAGATTCACTATTGTGCTCAATTGGCCATACACAGTGCAAATAGCACTCGCGTCTTATCCCAGCAAATGCAGTGTATTGAACGCAAGAGAAACTACTGTTCTTGTCAGTTTCCTAAGCAGAGTTGAATTACATATGGCCCTTGTGTGTAGGAAGCACAGTTCTTTAGTTCTGAGCAAGCTGACTGTTCTGGCTATATAGGAAACACAGTAGAGTAGAAGAGTGCTGCTTTCTCAAAAGCAGAGTGTGTTTCTTGTAAGGCAAGCTAGAGTTGAATTCCCTTTCATAAACGGAGTTGAATCACATGCAGTTTCTGGTCCTAGCCCTAAGAGTTGTTTTCTGGAAAGGAGAGTCACTATTGTGCTCATTTGGCCATACACAGTGCAAATAGCACTCGCGTCTGTACCCAGCAAGTGCATTGTATTGGACGCAAGAGAAACTACTGTTCTTCTCACTTTCCTAAGCAGAGTTGAATTAGATATGTCCCTTTTGTGTAGGAAGCACAGTTCTTTAGTTCTGAGCAAGCTGACAATTCTGGCTATATAGGAAACACAGTAGAGTACAAGAGTGCTGCTTTCTCTAAAGTAGAGTGTGTTTCTTGTAAGGCGAGCTAGAGTTGATTTCCCTTTCATAAACGGAGTTGAATCACATGCAGTTTCTGGTCCTAGCAGCAAAAGTTGTTTTCTGGTAAGGAGAGTCACTATTGTGCTCAATTGGCCATACACAGTGCAAATAGCACTAGCTTCTGTTCTCAGCAAGTGCAGTGTATTGGACGCAAGAGAAACTACTGTTCTTGTCAGTTTCCTAAGCAGAGTTGTACTAGTTATGGCCATTGTGTGTAGGAAGCACAGTTCTTTGGTTCTGAGCAAGCTGACAATTCTGGCTAGGTAGGAAACACAGTAGAGTAGAAGAGTGCTGCTTTCTCTAAAGTAGAGTGTATTTCTTGTAAGGCTAGCTAGAGTTGATTTCCCTTTCATAAACGGAGTTGAATCACATGCAGTTTCTGGTCCTAGCAGCAAAAGTTGTTTTCTGGTAAGGAGATTCACTATTGTGCTCAATTGGCCTTACACAGTGCAAATAGCACTCGCGTCTTATCCCAGCAAATGCAGTGTATTGAACGCAAGAGAAACTACTGTTCTTGTCAGTTTCCTAAGCAGAGTTGAATTACATATGGCCCTTGTGTGTAGGAAGCACAGTTCTTTAGTTCTGAGCAAGCTGACTGTTCTGGCTATATAGGAAACACAGTAGAGTAGAAGAGTGCTGCTTTCTCAAAAGCAGAGTGTGTTTCTTGTAAGGCAAGCTAGAGTTGAATTCCCTTTCATAAACGGAGTTGAATCACATGCAGTTTCTGGTCCTAGCCCTAAGAGTTGTTTTCTGGAAAGGAGAGTCACTATTGTGCTCATTTGGCCATACACAGTGCAAATAGCACTCGCGTCTGTACCCAGCAAGTGCATTGTATTGGACGCAAGAGAAACTACTGTTCTTCTCACTTTCCTAAGCAGAGTTGAATTAGATATGTCCCTTTTGTGTAGGAAGCACAGTTCTTTAGTTCTGAGCAAGCTGACAATTCTGGCTATATAGGAAACACAGTAGAGTACAAGAGTGCTGCTTTCTCTAAAGTAGAGTGTGTTTCTTGTAAGGCGAGCTAGAGTTGATTTCCCTTTCATAAACGGAGTTGAATCACATGCAGTTTCTGGTCCTAGCAGCAAAAGTTGTTTTCTGGTAAGGAGAGTCACTATTGTGCTCAATTGGCCATACACAGTGCAAATAGCACTCGCTTCTGTTCTCGGCAAATGCAGTGTATTGGACGCAAGAGAAACTACTGTTCTTGTCAGTTTCCTAAGCAGAGTTGAACTAGTTATGGCCATTGTGTGTAGGAAGCACAGTTCTTTGGTTCTGAGCAAGCTGACTGTTCTGGCTATATAGGAAACACAGTAGAGTAGAAGAGTGCTGCTTTCTCAAAAGCAGAGTGTGTTTCTTGGAAGGCGAGCCAGAGTTTAATTCACTTTCATAAACGGAGTTGAATCACATGCAGTTTGTGGTCCTAGCAGCAAGAGTTGTTTTCTGGTAAGGAGAGTCACTATTGTGCTCAATTGGCCATACACATTGCAAATAGCACTCGCGTCTGTTCCCAGCAAATGCAGTGTATTGGAAGCAAGAGAAACTACTGTTCTTGTCAGTTTCCTAAGCAGAGTTGAATTAGATATGGCCCTTTTGTGTAGGAAGCACAGTTCTTTAGTTCTGAGCAAGCTGACAATTCTGGCTATATAGGAAACACAGTAGAGTACAAGAGTGCTGCTTTCTCTAAAGTAGAGTGTGTTTCTTGTAAGGCGAGCTAGAGTTCATTTCCCTTTCATAAACGGAGTTGAATCACATGCAGTTTCTGGTCCTAGCAGCAAAAGTTGTTTTCTGGTAAGGAGAATCACTATTGTGCTCAATTGGCCATACACAGTGCAAATAGCACTCGCTTCTGTTCTCAGCAAGTGCAGTGTATTGGACGCAAGAGAAACTACTGTTCTTGTCAGTTTGCTAAGCAGAGTTGAATTACATATGGCCCTTGTGTGTAGGAAGCACAGTTCTTTAGTTGTGAGCAAGCTGACTGTTCTGGCTATATAGGAAACACAGTAGAGTAGAAGAGTGCTGCTTTCTCAAAAGCACAGTGTGTTTCTTGTAAGGCAAGCTAGAGTTGAATTCCCTTTCATAAACGGAGTTGAATCACATGCAGTTTCTGGTCCTAGCCCTAAGAGTTGTTTTCTGGTAAGGAGAGTCACTATTGTGCTCATTTGGCCATACACAGTGCAAATAGCACTCGCGTCTGTACCCAGCAAGTGCATTGTATTGGACGCAAGAGAAACTACTGTTCTTATCAGTTTCCTAAGCAGAGTTGAACTAGTTATGGCCATTGTGTGTAGGAAGCACAGTTCTTTGGTTCTGAGCAAGCTGACTGTTCTGGCTCTATAGGAAACACAGTAGAGTAGAAGAGTGCTGCTTTCTCAAAAGCAGAGTGTGTTTCTTGTAATGCAAGCTAGAGTTGAATTCCCTTTCATAAACGGAGTTGAATCACATGCAGTTTGTGGTCCTCGCAGCAAGAGTTGTTTTCTGGTAAGGAGAGTCACTATTGTACTCAATTGGCCATACACATTGCAAATAGCACTCGCGTCTGTTCACAGCAAATGCAGTGTATTGGACGCAAGAGAAACTACTGTTCTTGTCAGTTTCCTAAGCAGAGTTGAATTAGATATGGCACTTTTGTGTAGGAAGCACAGTTCTTTAGTTCTGAGCAAGCTGACAATTCTGGCTATATAGGAAACACAGTAGAGTACAAGAGTGCTGCTTTCTCTAAAGTAGAGTGTGTTTCTTGTAAGGCGAGCTAGAGTTGATTTCCCTTTCATAAACGGAGTTGAATCACATGCAGTTTCTGGTCCTAGCAGCAAAAGTTGTTTTCTGGTAAGGAGAGTCACTATTGTGCTCAATTGGCCATACACAGTGCAAATAGCACTACCTTCTGTTCTCAGCAAGTGCAGTGTATTGGACGCAAGAGAAACTACTGTTCTTGTCAGTTTCCTAAGCAGAGTTGAACTAGTTATGGCCATTGTGTGTAGGAAGCACAGTTCTTTGGTTCTGAGCAAGCTGACTGTTCTGGCTCTATAGGAAACACAGTAGAGTAGAAGAGTGCTGCTTTCTCAAAAGCAGAGTGTGTTTCTTGTAAGGCGAGCCAGAGTTTAATTCACTTTCATAAACGGAGTTGAATCACATGCAGTTTCTGGTCCTAGCACCAAGAGTTGTTTTCTGGTAAGGAAAGTCACTATTGTGCTCAAATGGCCATACACATTGCAAATAGCACTCGCGTCTGTTCCCAGCAAATGCAGTGTATTGGAAGCAAGAGAAACTACTGTTCTTGTCAGTTTCCTAAGCAGAGTTGAATTACATATGGCCCTTGTGTGTAGGAAGCACAGTTCTTTAGTTCTGAGCAAGCTGACTGTTCTGGCTATATAGGAAACACAGTAGAGTAGAAGAGTGCTGCTTTCTCAAAAGCAGAGTGTGTTTCTTGTAAGGCAAGCTAGAGTTGAATTCCCTTTCATAAACGGAGTTGAATCACATGCAGTTTCTGGTCCTAGCCCTAAGAGTTGTTTTCTGGAAAGGAGAGTCACTATTGTGATCATTTGGCCATACACAGTGCAAATAGCACTCGCGTCTGTACCCAGCAAGTGCATTGTATTGGACGCAAGAGAAACTACTGTTCTTATCAGTTTCCTAAGCAGAGTTGAATTAGATATGTCCCTTTTGTGTAGGAAGCACAGTTCTTTAGTTCTGAGCAAGCTGACAATTCTGGCTATATAGGAAACACAGTAGAGTACAAGAGTGCTGCTTTCTCTAAAGTAGAGTGTGTTTCTTGTAAGGCGAGCTAGAGTTGATTTCCCTTTCATAAACGGAGTTGAATCACATGCAGTTTCTGGTCCTAGCAGCAAAAGTTGTTTTCTGGTAAGGAGATTCACTATTGTGCTCAATTGGCCATACACAGTGCAAATAGCACTCGCGTCTTATCCCAGCAAATGCAGTGTATTGAACGCAAGAGAAACTACTGTTCTTGTCAGTTTCCTAAGCAGAGTTGAATTACATATGGCCCTTGTGTGTAGGAAGCACAGTTCTTTAGTTCTGAGCAAGCTGACTGTTCTGGCTATATAGGAAACACAGTAGAGTAGAAGAGTGCTGCTTTCTCAAAAGCAGAGTGTGTTTCTTGTAAGGCAAGCTAGAGTTGAATTCCCTTTCATAAACGGAGTTGAATCACATGCAGTTTCTGGTCCTAGCCCTAAGAGTTGTTTTCTGGAAAGGAGAGTCACTATTGTGCTCATTTGGCCATACACAGTGCAAATAGCACTCGCGTCTGTACCCAGCAAGTGCATTGTATTGGACGCAAGAGAAACTACTGTTCTTCTCACTTTCCTAAGCAGAGTTGAATTAGATATGTCCCTTTTGTGTAGGAAGCACAGTTCTTTAGTTCTGAGCAAGCTGACAATTCTGGCTATATAGGAAACACAGTAGAGTACAAGAGTGCTGCTTTCTCTAAAGTAGAGTGTGTTTCTTGTAAGGCGAGCTAGAGTTGAATTCCCTTTCATAAACGGAGTTGAATCACATGCAGTTTCTGGTCCTAGCCCTAAGAGTTGTTTTCTGGTAAGGAGAGTCACTATTGTGCTCAATTGGCCATACACATTGCAAATAGCACTCGCGTCTGTTCCCAGCAAATGCAGTGTATTGGAAGCAAGAGAAACTACTGTTCTTGTCAGTTTCCTAAGCAGAGTTGAACTAGTTATGGCCATTGTGTGTAGGAAGCACAGTTCTTTGGTTCTGAGCAAGCTGACTGTTCTGGCTCTATAGGAAACACAGTAGAGTAGAAGAGTGCTGCTTTCTCAAAAGCAGAGTGTGTTTCTTGTAAGGCGAGCCAGAGTTTAATTCACTTTCATAAACGGAGTTGAATCACATGCAGTTTCTGGTCCTAGCACCAAGAGTTGTTTTCTGGTAAGGAAAGTCACTATTGTGCTCAAATGGCCATACACATTGCAAATAGCACTCGCGTCTGTTCCCAGCAAATGCAGTGTATTGGAAGCAAGAGAAACTACTGTTCTTGTCAGTTTCCTAAGCAGAGTTGAATTACATATGGCCCTTGTGTGTAGGAAGCACAGTTCTTTAGTTCTGAGCAAGCTGACTGTTCTGGCTATATAGGAAACACAGTAGAGTAGAAGAGTGCTGCTTTCTCAAAAGCAGAGTGTGTTTCTTGTAAGGCAAGCTAGAGTTGAATTCCCTTTCATAAACGGAGTTGAATCACATGCAGTTTCTGGTCCTAGCCCTAAGAGTTGTTTTCTGGAAAGGAGAGTCACTATTGTGATCATTTGGCCATACACAGTGCAAATAGCACTCGCGTCTGTACCCAGCAAGTGCATTGTATTGGACGCAAGAGAAACTACTGTTCTTATCAGTTTCCTAAGCAGAGTTGAATTAGATATGTCCCTTTTGTGTAGGAAGCACAGTTCTTTAGTTCTGAGCAAGCTGACAATTCTGGCTATATAGGAAACACAGTAGAGTACAAGAGTGCTGCTTTCTCTAAAGTAGAGTGTGTTTCTTGTAAGGCGAGCTAGAGTTGATTTCCCTTTCATAAACGGAGTTGAATCACATGCAGTTTCTGGTCCTAGCAGCAAAAGTTGTTTTCTGGTAAGGAGATTCACTATTGTGCTCAATTGGCCATACACAGTGCAAATAGCACTCGCGTCTTATCCCAGCAAATGCAGTGTATTGAACGCAAGAGAAACTACTGTTCTTGTCAGTTTCCTAAGCAGAGTTGAATTACATATGGCCCTTGTGTGTAGGAAGCACAGTTCTTTAGTTCTGAGCAAGCTGACTGTTCTGGCTATATAGGAAACACAGTAGAGTAGAAGAGTGCTGCTTTCTCAAAAGCAGAGTGTGTTTCTTGTAAGGCAAGCTAGAGTTGAATTCCCTTTCATAAACGGAGTTGAATCACATGCAGTTTCTGGTCCTAGCCCTAAGAGTTGTTTTCTGGAAAGGAGAGTCACTATTGTGCTCATTTGGCCATACACAGTGCAAATAGCACTCGCGTCTGTACCCAGCAAGTGCATTGTATTGGACGCAAGAGAAACTACTGTTCTTCTCACTTTCCTAAGCAGAGTTGAATTAGATATGTCCCTTTTGTGTAGGAAGCACAGTTCTTTAGTTCTGAGCAAGCTGACAATTCTGGCTATATAGGAAACACATTAGAGTACAAGAGTGCTGCTTTCTCTAAAGTAGAGTGTGTTTCTTGTAAGGCGAGCTAGAGTTGATTTCCCTTTCATAAACGGAGTTGAATCACATGCAGTTTCTGGTCCTAGCAGCAAAAGTTGTTTTCTGGTAAGGAGAGTCACTATTGTGCTCAATTGGCCATACACAGTGCAAATAGCACTCGCTTCTGTTCTCGGCAAATGCAGTGTATTGGACGCAAGAGAAACTACTGTTCTTGTCAGTTTCCTAAGCAGAGTTGAACTAGTTATGGCCATTGTGTGTAGGAAGCACAGTTCTTTGGTTCTGAGCATGCTGACTGTTCTGGCTATATAGGAAACACAGTAGAGTAGAAGAGTGCTGCTTTCTCAAAAGCAGAGTGTGTTTCCTGTAAGGCGAGCCAGAGTTTAATTCACTTTCATAAACGGAGTTGAATCACATGCAGTTTGTGGTCCTAGCAGCAAGAGTTGTTTTCTGGTAAGGAGAGTCACTATTGTGCTCAATTGGCCATACACATTGCAAATAGCACTCGCGTCTGTTCCCAGCAAATGCAGTGTATTGGAAGCAAGAGAAACTACTGTTCTTGTCAGTTTCCTAAGCAGAGTTGAATTAGATATGGCCCTTTTGTGTAGGAAGTACAGTTCTTTAGTTCTGAGCAAGCTGACAATTCTGGCTATATAGGAAACACAGTAGAGTACAAGAGTGCTGCTTTCTCTAAAGTAGAGTGTGTTTCTTGTAAGGCGAGCTAGAGTTCATTTCCCTTTCATAAACAGAGTTGAATCACATGCAGTTTCTGGTCCTAGCAGCAAAAGTTGTTTTCTGGTAAGGAGAATCACTATTGTGCTCAATTGGCCATACACAGTGCAAATAGCACTCGCTTCTGTTCTCAGCAAGTGCAGTGTATTGGACGCAAGAGAAACTACTGTTCTTGTCAGTTTGCTAAGCAGAGTTGAATTACATATGGCCCTTGTGTGTAGGAAGCACAGTTCTTTAGTTGTGAGCAAGCTGACTGTTCTGGCTATATAGGAAACACAGTAGAGTAGAAGAGTGCTGCTTTCTCAAAAGCACAGTGTGTTTCTTGTAAGGCAAGCTAGAGTTGAATTCCCTTTCATAAACGGAGTTGAATCACATGCAGTTTCTGGTCCTAGCCCTAAGAGTTGTTTTCTGGTAAGGAGAGTCACTATTGTGCTCATTTGGCCATACACAGTGCAAATAGCACTCGCGTCTGTACCCAGCAAGTGCATTGTATTGGACGCAAGAGAAACTACTGTTCTTATCAGTTTCCTAAGCAGAGTTGAACTAGTTATGGCCATTGTGTGTAGGAAGCACAGTTCTTTGGTTCTGAGCAAGCTGACTGTTCTGGCTCTATAGGAAACACAGTAGAGTAGAAGAGTGCTGCTTTCTCAAAAGCAGAGTGTGTTTCTTGTAATGCAAGCTAGAGTTGAATTCCCTTTCATAAACGGAGTTGAATCACATGCAGTTTGTGGTCCTCGAAGCAAGAGTTGTTTTCTGGTAAGGAGAGTCACTATTGTACTCAATTGGCCATACACATTGCAAATAGCACTCGCGTCTGTTCACAGCAAATGCAGTGTATTGGAAGCAAGAGAAACTACTGTTCTTGTCAGTTTCCTAAGCAGAGTTGAATTACATATGGCCCTTGTGTGTAGGAAGCACAGTTCTTTAGTTCTGAGCAAGCTGACTGTTCTGGCTATATAGGAAACACAGTAGAGTAGAAGAGTGCTGCTTTCTCAAAAGCAGAGTGTGGTTCTTGTAAGGCAAGCTAGAGTTGAATTCCCTTTCATAAACGGAGTTGAATCACATGCAGTTTCTGGTCCTAGCCCTAAGAGTTGTTTTCTGGAAAGGAGAGTCACTATTGTGCTCATTTGGCCATACACAGTGCAAATAGCACTCGCGTCTGTACCCAGCAAGTGCATTGTATTGGACGCAAGAGAAACTACTGTTCTTATCAGTTTCCTAAGCAGAGTTGAATTAGATATGTCCCTTTTGTGTAGGAAGCACAGTTCTTTAGTTCTGAGCAAGCTGACAATTCTGGCTATATAGGAAACACAGTAGAGTACAAGAGTGCTGCTTTCTCTAAAGTAGAGTGTGTTTCTTGTAAGGCGAAGTAGAGTTGATTTCCCTTTCATAAACGGAGTTGAATCACATGCAGTTTCTGGTCCTAGCAGCAAAAGTTGTTTTCTGGTAAGGAGATTCACTATTGTGCTCAATTGGCCTTACACAGTGCAAATAGCACTCGCGTCTTATCCCAGCAAGTGCAGTGTATTGGACGCAAGAGTAACTACTGTTCTTGTCAGTTTGCTAAGCAGAGTTGAATTACATATGGCCCTTGTGTGTAGGAAGCACAGTTCTTTAGTTCTGAGCAAGCTGACTGTTCTGGCTATATAGGAAACACAGTAGAGTAGAAGAGTGCTGCTTTCTCAAAAGCAGAGTGTGTTTCTTGTAAGGCAAGCTAGAGTTGAATTCCCTTTCATAAACGGAGTTGAATCACATGCAGTTTCTGGTCCTAGCCCTAAGAGTTGTTTTCTGGTAAGGAGAGTCACTATTGTGCTCATTTGGCCATACACAGTGCAAATAGCACTCGCGTCTGTACCCAGCAAGTGCATTGTATTGGACGCAAGAGAAACTACTGTTCTTATCAGTTTCCTAAGCAGAGTTGAACTAGTTATGGCCATTGTGTGTAGGAAGCACAGTTCTTTGGTTCTGAGCAAGCTGACTGTTCTGGCTATATAGGAAACACAGTAGAGTAGAAGAGTGCTGCTTTCTCAAAAGCAGAGTGTGTTTCCTGTAAGGCGAGCCAGAGTTTAATTCACTTTCATAAACGGAGTTGAATCACATGCAGTTTGTGGTCCTAGCAGCAAGAGTTGTTTTCTGGTAAGGAGAGTCACTATTGTGCTCAATTGGCCATACACATTGCAAATAGCACTCGCGTCTGTTCCCAGCAAATGCAGTGTATTGGAAGCAAGAGAAACTACTGTTCTTGTCAGTTTCCTAAGCAGAGTTGAATTAGATATGGCCCTTGTGTGTAGGAAGCACAGTTCTTTAGTTCTGAGCAAGCTGACAATTCTGGCTATATAGGAAACACAGTAGAGTACAAGAGTGCTGCTTTCTCTAAAGTAGAGTGTGTTTCTTGTAAGGCGAGCTAGAGTTCATTTCCCTTTCATAAACGGAGTTGAATCACATGCAGTTTCTGGTCCTAGCAGCAAAAGTTGTTTTCTGGTAAGGAGAATCACTATTGTGCTCAATTGGCCATACACAGTGCAAATAGCACTCGCTTCTGTTCTCAGCAAGTGCAGTGTATTGGACGCAAGAGAAACTACTGTTCTTGTCAGTTTGCTAAGCAGAGTTGAATTACATATGGCCCTTGTGTGTAGGAAGCACAGTTCTTTAGTTGTGAGCAAGCTGACTGTTCTGGCTATATAGGAAACACAGTAGAGTAGAAGAGTGCTGCTTTCTCAAAAGCAGAGTGTGTTTCTTGTAATGCAAGCTAGAGTTGAATTCCCTTTCATAAACGGAGTTGAATCACATGCAGTTTGTGGTCCTCGCAGCAAGAGTTGTTTTCTGGTAAGGAGAGTCACTATTGTACTCAATTGGCCATACACATTGCAAATAGCACTCGCGTCTGTTCACAGCAAATGCAGTGTATTGGAAGCAAGAGAAACTACTGTTCTTGTCAGTTTCCTAAGCAGAGTTGAATTACATATGGCCCTTGTGTGTAGGAAGCACAGTTCTTTAGTTCTGAGCAAGCTGACTGTTCTGGCTATATAGGAAACACAGTAGAGTAGAAGAGTGCTGCTTTCTCAAAAGCAGAGTGTGGTTCTTGTAAGGCAAGCTAGAGTTGAATTCCCTTTCATAAACGGAGTTGAATCACATGCAGTTTCTGGTCCTAGCCCTAAGAGTTGTTTTCTGGAAAGGAGAGTCACTATTGTGCTCATTTGGCCATACACAGTGCAAAGAGCACTCGCGTCTGTACCCAGCAAGTGCATTGTATTGGACGCAAGAGAAACTACTGTTCTTGTCAGTTTCCTAAGCAGAGTTGAATTAGATATGTCCCTTTTGTGTAGGAAGCACAGTTCTTTAGTTCTGAGCAAGCTGACAATTCTGGCTATATAGGAAACACAGTAGAGTACAAGAGTGCTGCTTTCTCTAAAGTAGAGTGTGTTTCTTGTAAGGCGAAGTAGAGTTGATTTCCCTTTCATAAACGGAGTTGAATCACATGCAGTTTCTGGTCCTAGCAGCAAAAGTTGTTTTCTGGTAAGGAGATTCACTATTGTGCTCAATTGGCCTTACACAGTGCAAATAGCACTCGCGTCTTATCCCAGCAAGTGCAGTGTATTGGACGCAAGAGTAACTACTGTTCTTGTCAGTTTGCTAAGCAGAGTTGAATTACATATGGCCCTTGTGTGTAGGAAGCACAGTTCTTTAGTTCTGAGCAAGCTGACTGTTCTGGCTATATAGGAAACACAGTAGAGTAGAAGAGTGCTGCTTTCTCAAAAGCAGAGTGTGTTTCTTGTAAGGCAAGCTAGAGTTGAATTCCCTTTCATAAACGGAGTTGAATCACATGCAGTTTCTGGTCCTAGCCCTAAGAGTTGTTTTCTGGTAAGGAGAGTCACTATTGTGCTCATTTGGCCATACACAGTGCAAATAGCACTCGCGTCTGTACCCAGCAAGTGCATTGTATTGGACGCAAGAGAAACTACTGTTCTTATCAGTTTCCTAAGCAGAGTTGAACTAGTTATGGCCATTGTGTGTAGGAAGCACAGTTCTTTGGTTCTGAGCAAGCTGACTGTTCTGGCTATATAGGAAACACAGTAGAGTACAAGAGTGCTGCTTTCTCAAAAGCAGAGTGTGTTTCCTGTAAGGCGAGCCAGAGTTTAATTCACTTTCATAAACGGAGTTGAATCACATGCAGTTTGTGGTCCTAGCAGCAAGAGTTGTTTTCTGGTAAGGAGAATCACTATTGTGCTCAATTGGCCATACACAGTGCAAATAGCACTCGCTTCTGTTCTCAGCAAGTGCAGTGTATTGGACGCAAGAGAAACTACTGTTCTTGTCAGTTTGCTAAGCAGAGTTGAATTACATATGGCCCTTGTGTGTAGGAAGCACAGTTCTTTAGTTGTGAGCAAGCTGACTGTTCTGGCTATATAGGAAACACAGTAGAGTAGAAGAGTGCTGCTTTCTCAAAAGCACAGTGTGTTTCTTGTAAGGCAAGCTAGAGTTGAATTCCCTTTCATAAACGGAGTTGAATCACATGCAGTTTCTGGTCCTAGCCCTAAGAGTTGTTTTCTGGTAAGGAGAGTCACTATTGTGCTCATTTGGCCATACACAGTGCAAATAGCACTCGCGTCTGTACCCAGCAAGTGCATTGTATTGGACGCAAGAGAAACTACTGTTCTTATCAGTTTCCTAAGCAGAGTTGAACTAGTTATGGCCATTGTGTGTAGGAAGCACAGTTCTTTGGTTCTGAGCAAGCTGACTGTTCTGGCTCTATAGGAAACACAGTAGAGTAGAAGAGTGCTGCTTTCTCAAAAGCAGAGTGTGTTTATTGTAATGCAAGCTAGAGTTGAATTCCCTTTCATAAACGGAGTTGAATCACATGCAGTTTGTGGTCCTCGCAGCAAGAGTTGTTTTCTGGTAAGGAGAGTCACTATTGTACTCAATTGGCCATACACATTGCAAATAGCACTCGCGTCTGTTCACAGCAAATGCAGTGTATTGGAAGCAAGAGAAACTACTGTTCTTATCACTTTCCTAAGCAGAGTTGAATTAGATATGTCCCTTTTGTGTAGGAAGCACAGTTCTTTAGTTCTGAGCAAGCTGACAATTCTGGCTATATAGGAAACACAGTAGAGTACAAGAGTGCTGCTTTCTCTAAAGTAGAGTGTGTTTCTTGTAAGGCGAGCTAGAGTTGATTTCCCTTTCATAAACGGAGTTGAATCACATGCAGTTTCTGGTCCTAGCAGCAAAAGTTGTTTTCTGGTAAGGAGAGTCACTATTGTGCTCAATTGGCCATACACAGTGCAAATAGCACTCGCTTCTGTTCTCGGCAAATGCAGTGTATTGGACGCAAGAGAAACTACTGTTCTTGTCAGTTTCCTAAGCAGAGTTGAACTAGTTATGGCCATTGTGTGTAGGAAGCACAGTTCTTTGGTTCTGAGCAAGCTGACTGTTCTGGCTATATAGGAAAAACAGTAGAGTAGAAGAGTGCTGCTTTCTCAAAAGCAGAGTGTGTTTCTTGTAAGGCGAGCCAGAGTGTAATTCTCTTTCATAAATGGAGTTGAATCACATGCAGTTTCTGGTCCTAGCACCAAGAGTTGTTTTCTAGTAAGGACAGTCACTATTGTGCTCAATTGGCCATACACATTGCAAATAGCACTCGCGTCTGTTCCCAGCAAATGCAGTGTATTGGACGCAAGAGAAACTACTGTTCTTGTCAGTTTGCTAAGCAGAGTTGAATTACATATGTCCCTTGTGTGTAGGAAGCACAGTTCTTTAGTTCTGAGCAAGCTGACTGTTCTGGCTATATAGGAAACACAGTAGAGTAGAAGAGTGCTGCTTTCTCAAAAGCAGAGAGTGTTTCTTTTAAGGCAAGCTAGAGTTGAATTCCCTTTCATAAACGGAGTTGAATCACATGCAGTTTCTGGTCCTAGCCCTAAGAGTTGTTTTCTGGTAAGGAGAGTCACTATTGTGCTCAATTGGCCATACACATTGCAAATAGCACTCGCGTCTGTTCCCAGCAAATGCAGTGTATTGGAAGCAAGAGAAACTACTGTTCTTGTCAGTTTCCTAAGCAGAGTTGAATTAGATATGGCCCTTTTGTGTAGGAAGCATAGTTCTTTAGTTCTGAGCAAGCTGACAATTCTGGCTATATAGGAAACACAGTAGAGTACAAGAGTGCTGCTTTCTCTAAAGTAGAGTGTGTTTCTTGTAAGGCGAGCTAGAGTTGAATTCCCTTTCATAAACGGAGTTGAATCACATGCAGTTTCTGGTCCTAGCCCTAAGAGTTGTTTTCTGGTAAGGAGAGTCACTATTGTGCTCAATTGGCCATACACAGTGCAAATAGCACTAGCTTCTGTTCTCAGCAAGTGCAGTGTATTGGACGCAAGAGAAACTACTGTTCTTGTCAGTTTCCTAAGCAGAGTTGTACTAGTTTATGGCCATTGTGTGTAGGAAGCACAGTTCTTTGGTTCTGAGCAAGCTGACTGTTCTGGCTCTATAGGAAACACAGTAGAGTAGAAGAGTGCTGCTTTCTCAAAAACAGAGTGTGTTTCTTGTAAGGCGAGCCAGAGTTTAATTCACTTTCATAAACGGAGTTGAATCACATGCAGTTTCTGGTCCTAGCACCAAGAGTTGTTTTCTGGTAAGGAGAGTCACTATTGTGCTCAATTGGCCATACACATTGCAAATAGCACTCACGTCTGTTCCCAGCAAATGCAGTGTATTGGAAGCAAGAGAAACTACTGTTCTTGTCAGTTTCCTAAGCAGAGTTGAATTAGATATGTCCCTTTTGTGTAGGAAGCACAGTTCTTTAGTTCTGAGCAAGCTGACAATTCTGGCTAAGTAGGAAACACAGTAGAGTAGAAGAGTGCTGCTTTCTCTAAAGTAGAGTGTATTTCTTGTAAGGCTAGCTAGAGTTCATTTCCCTTTCATAAACGGAGTTGAATCACATGCAGTTTCTGGTCCTAGCAGCAAAAGTTGTTTTCTGGTAAGGAGATTCACTATTGTGCTCAATTGGCCTTACACAGTGCAAATAGCACTCGCGTCTTATCCCAGCAAATGCAGTGTATTGGACGCAAGAGAAACTACTGTTTTTGTCAGTTTGCTAAGCAGAGTTGAATTACATATGGCCCTTGTGTGTAGGAAGCACAGTTCTTTAGTTCTGAGCAAGCTGACTGTTCTGGCTATATAGGAAACACAGTAGAGTAGAAGAGTGCTGCTTTCTCAAAAGCAGAGTGTGTGTCTTGTAAGGCAAGCTAGAGTTGAATTCCCTTTCATAAACGGAGTTGAATCACATGCAGTTTCTGGTCCTAGCCCTAAGAGTTGTTTTCTGGTAAGGAGAGTCACTATTGTGCTCATTTGGTCATACACAGTGCAAATAGCACTCGCGTCTGTACCCAGCAAGTGCATTGTATTGGACGCAAGAGAAACTACTGTTCTTATCAGTTTCCTAAGCAGAGTTGAACTAGTTATGGCCATTGTGTGTAGGAAGCACAGTTCTTTGGTTCTGAGCAAGCTGACTGTTCTGGCTATATAGGAAACACAGTAGAGTAGAAGAGTGCTGCTTTCTCAAAAGCAGAGTGTGTTTCTTGTAATGCAAGCTAGAGTTGAATTCCCTTTCATAAACGGAGTTGAATCACATGCAGTTTGTGGTCCTAGCAGCAAGAGTTGTTTTCTGGTAAGGAGAGTCACTATTGTGCTCAATTACCATACACATTGCAAATAGCACTCGCGTCTGTTCCCAGCAAATGCAGTGTATTGGAAGCAAGAGAAACTACTGTTCTTGTCAGTTTCCTAAGCAGAGTTGAATTAGAAATGGCCCTTTTGTGTAGGAATCACAGTTCTTTAGTTCTGAGCAAGCTGACAATTCTGGCTATATAGGAAACACAGTAGAGTACAAGAGTGCTGCTTTCTCTAAAGTAGAGTGTGTTTCTTGTAAGGCGAGCTAGAGTTGATTTCCCTTTCATAAACGGAGTTGAATCACATGCAGTTTCTGGTCCTAGCAGCAAAAGTTGTTTTCTGGTAAGGAGAGTCACTATTGTGCTCAATTGGCCATACACAGTGCAAATAGCCCTCGCTTCTGTTCTCAGCAAGTGCAGTGTATTGGACGCAAGAGAAACTACTGTTCTTGTCAGTTTCCTAAGCAGAGTTGTACTAGTTATGGCCATTGTGTGTAGGAAGCACAGTTCTTTGGTTCTGAGCAAGCTGACTGTTCTGGCTCTATAGGAAACACAGTAGAGTAGAAGAGTGCTGCTTTCTCAAAAGCAGAGTGTGTTTCTTGGAAGGCGAGCCAGAGTTTAATTCACTTTCATAAACGGAGTTGAATCACATGCAGTTTCTGGTCCTAACACCAAGAGTTGTTTTCTGGTAAGGAGAGTCACTATTGTGCTCAATTGGCCATACACATTGCAAATAGCACTCACGTCTGTTCCCAGCAAATGCAGTGTATTGGAAGCAAGAGAAACTACTGTTCTTGTCAGTTTCCTAAGCAGAGTTGAATTAGATATGTCCCTTTTGTGTAGGAAGCACAGTTCTTTAGTTCTGAGCAAGCTGACAATTCTGGCTATGTAGGAAACACAGTAGAGTAGAAGAGTGCTGCTTTCTCTAAAGTAGAGTGTATTTCTTGTAAGGCAAGCTAGAGTTGAATTCCCTTTCATAAACGGAGTTGAATCACATGCAGTTTCTGGTCCTAGCCCTAAGAGTTGTTTTCTGGAAAGGAGAGTCACTATTGTGCTCATTTGGCCATACACAGTGTAAATAGCACTCGCGTCTTATCCCAGCAAATGCATTGTATTGGACGCAAGAGAAACTACTGTTCTTGTCACTTTCCTAAGCAGAGTTGAATTAGATATGTCCCTTTTGTGTAGGAAGCACAGTTCTTTAGTTCTGAGCAAGCTGACAATTCTGGCTATATAGGAAACACAGTAGAGTACAAGAGTGCTGCTTTCTCTAAAGTAGAGTGTGTTTCTTGTAAGGCGAGCTAGAGTTGATTTCCCTTTCATAAACGGAGTTGAATCACATGCAGTTTCTGGTCCTAGCAGCAAAAGTTGTTTTCTGGTAAGGAGAGTCACTATTGTGCTCAATTGGCCATACACAGTGCAAATAGCACTCGCTTCTGTTCTCGGCAAATGCAGTGTATTGGACGCAAGAGAAACTACTGTTCTTGTCAGTTTGCTAAGCAGAGTTGAATTACATATGTCCCTTGTGTGTAGGAAGCACAGTTCTTTAGTTCTGAGCAAGCTGACTGTTCTGGCTATATAGGAAACACAGTAGAGTAGAAGAGTGCTGCTTTCTCAAAAGCAGAGTGTGTTTCTTTTAAGGCAAGCTAGAGTTGAATTCCCTTTCATAAACGGAGTTGAATCACATGCAGTTTCTGGTCCTAGCCCTAAGAGTTGTTTTCTGGTAAGGAGAGTCACTATTGTGCTCAATTGGCCATACACATTGCAAATAGCACTCGCGTCTGTTCCCAGCAAATGCAGTGTATTGGAAGCAAGAGAAACTACTGTTCTTGTCAGTTTCCTAAGCAGAGTTGAATTAGATATGGCCCTTTTGTGTAGGAAGCATAGTTCTTTAGTTCTGAGCAAGCTGACAATTCTGGCTATATAGGAAACACAGTAGAGTACAAGAGTGCTGCTTTCTCTAAAGTAGAGTGTGTTTCTTGTAAGGCGAGCTAGAGTTGAATTCCCTTTCATAAACGGAGTTGAATCACATGCAGTTTCTGGTCCTAGCCCTAAGAGTTGTTTTCTGGTAAGGAGAGTCACTATTGTGCTCATTTGGCCATACACAGTGCAAATAGCACTCGCGTCTGTACCCAGCAAGTGCATTGTATTGGACGCAAGAGAAACTACTGTTCTTATCATTTTCCTAAGCAGAGTAGAACTAGTTACGGCCATTGTGTGTAGGAAGCACAGTTCTTTGGTTCTGAGCAAGCTGACTGTTCTGGCTCTATAGGAAACACAGTAGAGTAGAAGAGTGCTGCTTTCTCAAAAGCAGAGTGTGTTTCTTGTAAGGCGAGCCAGAGTTTAATTCACTTTCATAAACGGAGTTGAATCACATGCAGTTTCTGGTCCTAGCACCAAGAGTTGTTTTCTGGTAAGGAGAGTCACTATTGTGCTCAATTGGCCATACACATTGCAAATAGCACTCACGTCTGTTCCCAGCAAATGCAGTGTATTGGAAGCAAGAGAAACTACTGTTCTTGTCAGTTTCCTAAGCAGAGTTGAATTAGGTATGGCCCTTTTGTGTAGGAAGCACAGTTCTTTAGTTCTGAGCAAGCTGACAATTCTGGCTATATAGGAAACACAGTAGAGTACAAGAGTGCTGCTTTCTCTAAAGTAGAGTGTGTTTCTTGTAAGGCGAGCTAGAGTTCATTTCCCTTTCATAAACGGAGTTGAATCACATGCAGTTTCTGGTCCCAGCAGCAAAAGTTGTTTTCTGGTAAGGAGATTCACTATTGTGCTCAATTGGCCTTACACAGTGCAAACAGCACTCGCGTCTTATCCCAGCAAATGCAGTGTATTGGACGTAAGAGAAACTACTGTTCTTGTCAGTTTGCTAAGCAGAGTTGAATTACATATGGCCCTTGTGTGTAGGAAGCACAGTTCTTTAGTTCTGAGCAAGCTGACTGTTCTGGCTATATAGTAAACACAGTAGAGTAGAAGAGTGCTGCTTTCTCAAAAGCAGAGTGTGTTTCTTGTAAGGCAAGCTAGAGTTGAATTCCCTTTCATAAACGGAGTTGAATCACATGCAGTTTGTGGTCCTAGCAGCAAGAGTTGTTTTTTGGTAAGGAGAGTCACTATTGTGCTCAATTGGCCATACACATTGCAAATAGCACTCGCGTCTGTTCCCAGCAAATGCAGTGTATTGGAAGCAAGATAAACTACTGTTCTTGTCAGTTTCCTAAGCAGAGTTGAATTAGATATGGCCCTTTTGTGTAGGAAGCACAGTTCTTTAATTCTGAGCAAGCTGACAATTCTGGCTATATAGGAAACACAGTAGAGTACAAGAGTGCTGCTTTCTCTAAAGTAGAGTGTGTTTCTTGTA
Source organism: Peromyscus californicus insignis (assembly GCF_007827085.1). Lineage (NCBI taxonomy): Eukaryota > Metazoa > Chordata > Mammalia > Rodentia > Cricetidae > Peromyscus > Peromyscus californicus. The sequence continues at coordinate 11,149 of NW_026294419.1, read as the reverse complement.
AGGCGAGCTAGAGTTGATTTCCCTTTCATAAACGGAGTTGAATCACATGCAGTTTCTGGTCCTAGCAGCAAAAGTTGTTTTCTGGTAAGGAGAGTCACTATTGTGCTCAATTGGCCATACACAGTGCAAATAGCACTAGCTTCTGTTCTCAGCAAGTGCAGTGTATTGGACGCAAGAGAAACTACTGTTCTTGTCAGTTTCCTAAGCAGAGTTGTACTAGTTATGGCCATTGTGTGTAGGAAGCACAGTTCTTTGGTTCTGAGCAAGCTGACTGTTCTGGCTCTATAGGAAACACAGTAGAGTAGAAGAGTGCTGCTTTCTCAAAAACAGAGTGTGTTTCTTGTAAGGCGAGCCAGAGTTTAATTCACTTTCATAAACGGAGTTGAATCACATGCAGTTTCTGGTCCTAGCACCAAGAGTTGTTTTCTGGTAAGGAGAGTCACTATTGTGCTCAATTGGCCATACACATTGCAAATAGCACTCACGTCTGTTCCCAGCAAATGCAGTGTATTGGAAGCAAGAGAAACTACTGTTCTTGTCAGTTTCCTAAGCAGAGTTGAATTAGATATGTCCCTTTTGTGTAGGAAGCACAGTTCTTTAGTTCTGAGCAAGCTGACAATTCTGGCTAAGTAGGAAACACAGTAGAGTAGAAGAGTGCTGCTTTCTCTAAAGTAGAGTGTATTTCTTGTAAGGCTAGCTAGAGTTCATTTCCCTTTCATAAACGGAGTTGAATCACATGCAGTTTCTGGTCCTAGCAGCAAAAGTTGTTTTCTGGTAAGGAGATTCACTATTGTGCTCAATTGGCCTTACACAGTGCAAATAGCACTCGCGTCTTATCCCAGCAAATGCAGTGTATTGGACGCAAGAGAAACTACTGTTTTTGTCAGTTTGCTAAGCAGAGTTGAATTACATATGTCCCTTGTGTGTAGGAAGCACAGTTCTTTAGTTCTGAGCAAGCTGACTGTTCTGGCTATATAGGAAACACAGTAGAGTAGAAGAGTGCTGCTTTCTCAAAAGCAGAGTGTGTTTCTTTTACGGCAAGCTAGAGTTGAATTCCCTTTCATAAACGGAGTTGAATCACATGCAGTTTCTGGTCCTAGCCCTAAGAGTTGTTTTCTGGTAAGGAGAGTCACTATTGTGCTCAATTGGCCATACACATTGCAAATAGCACTCGCGTCTGTTCCCAGCAAATGCAGTGTATTGGAAGCAAGAGAAACTACTGTTCTTGTCAGTTTCCTAAGCAGAGTTGAATTAGATATGGCCCTTTTGTGTAGGAAGCATAGTTCTTTAGTTCTGAGCAAGCTGACAATTCTGGCTATATAGGAAACACAGTAGAGTACAAGAGTGCTGCTTTCTCTAAAGTAGAGTGTGTTTCTTGTAAGGCGAGCTAGAGTTGAATTCCCTTTCATAAACGGAGTTGAATCACATGCAGTTTCTGGTCCTAGCCCTAAGAGTTGTTTTCTGGTAAGGAGAGTCACTATTGTGCTCATTTGGCCATACACAGTGCAAATAGCACTCGCGTCTGTACCCAGCAAGTGCATTGTATTGGACGCAAGAGAAACTACTGTTCTTATCATTTTCCTAAGCAGAGTAGAACTAGTTACGGCCATTGTGTGTAGGAAGCACAGTTCTTTGGTTCTGAGCAAGCTGACTGTTCTGGCTCTATAGGAAACACAGTAGAGTAGAAGAGTGCTGCTTTCTCAAAAGCAGAGTGTGTTTCTTGTAAGGCGAGCCAGAGTTTAATTCACTTTCATAAACGGAGTTGAATCACATGCAGTTTCTGGTCCTAGCACCAAGAGTTGTTTTCTGGTAAGGAGAGTCACTATTGTGCTCAATTGGCCATACACAGTGCAAATAGCACTAGCTTCTGTTCTCAGCAAGTGCAGTGTATTGGACGCAAGAGAAACTACTGTTCTTGTCAGTTTCCTAAGCAGAGTTGTACTAGTTATGGCCATTGTGTGTAGGAAGCACAGTTCTTTGGTTCTGAGCAAGCTGACTGTTCTGGCTATATAGTAAACACAGTAGAGTAGAAGAGTGCTGCTTTCTCAAAAGCAGAGTGTGTTTCTTGTAAGGCAAGCTAGAGTTGAATTCCCTTTCATAAACGGAGTTGAATCACATGCAGTTTGTGGTCCTAGCAGCAAGAGTTGTTTTTTGGTAAGGAGAGTCACTATTGTGCTCAATTGGCCATACACATTGCAAATAGCACTCGCGTCTGTTCCCAGCAAATGCAGTGTATTGGAAGCAAGATAAACTACTGTTCTTGTCAGTTTCCTAAGCAGAGTTGAATTAGATATGGCCCTTTTGTGTAGGAAGCACAGTTCTTTAATTCTGAGCAAGCTGACAATTCTGGCTATATAGGAAACACAGTAGAGTACAAGAGTGCTGCTTTCTCTAAAGTAGAGTGTGTTTCTTGTAAGGCGAGCTAGAGTTGATTTCCCTTTCATAAACGGAGTTGAATCACATGCAGTTTCTGGTCCTAGCAGCAAAAGTTGTTTTCTGGTAAGGAGAGTCACTATTGTGCTCAATTGGCCATACACAGTGCAAATAGCACTAGCTTCTGTTCTCAGCAAGTGCAGTGTATTGGACGCAAGAGAAACTACTGTTCTTGTCAGTTTCCTAAGCAGAGTTGTACTAGTTATGGCCATTGTGTGTAGGAAGCACAGTTCTTTGGTTCTGAGCAAGCTGACTGTTCTGGCTCTATAGGAAACACAGTAGAGTAGAAGAGTGCTGCTTTCTCAAAAACAGAGTGTGTTTCTTGTAAGGCGAGCCAGAGTTTAATTCACTTTCATAAACGGAGTTGAATCACATGCAGTTTCTGGTCCTAGCACCAAGAGTTGTTTTCTGGTAAGGAGAGTCACTATTGTGCTCAATTGGCCATACACATTGCAAATAGCACTCACGTCTGTTCCCAGCAAATGCAGTGTATTGGAAGCAAGAGAAACTACTGTTCTTGTCAGTTTCCTAAGCAGAGTTGAATTAGATATGTCCCTTTTGTGTAGGAAGCACAGTTCTTTAGTTCTGAGCAAGCTGACAATTCTGGCTAAGTAGGAAACACAGTAGAGTAGAAGAGTGCTGCTTTCTCTAAAGTAGAGTGTATTTCTTGTAAGGCTAGCTAGAGTTCATTTCCCTTTCATAAACGGAGTTGAATCACATGCAGTTTCTGGTCCTAGCAGCAAAAGTTGTTTTCTGGTAAGGAGATTCACTATTGTGCTCAATTGGCCTTACACAGTGCAAATAGCACTCGCGTCTTATCCCAGCAAATGCAGTGTATTGGACGCAAGAGAAACTACTGTTTTTGTCAGTTTGCTAAGCAGAGTTGAATTACATATGGCCCTTGTGTGTAGGAAGCACAGTTCTTTAGTTCTGAGCAAGCTGACTGTTCTGGCTATATAGGAAACACAGTAGAGTAGAAGAGTGCTGCTTTCTCAAAAGCAGAGTGTGTGTCTTGTAAGGCAAGCTAGAGTTGAATTCCCTTTCATAAACGGAGTTGAATCACATGCAGTTTCTGGTCCTAGCCCTAAGAGTTGTTTTCTGGTAAGGAGAGTCACTATTGTGCTCATTTGGCCATACACAGTGCAAATAGCACTCGCGTCTGTACCCAGCAAGTGCATTGTATTGGACGCAAGAGAAACTACTGTTCTTATCAGTTTCCTAAGCAGAGTTGAACTAGTTATGGCCATTGTGTGTAGGAAGCACAGTTCTTTGGTTCTGAGCAAGCTGACTGTTCTGGCTATATAGGAAACACAGTAGAGTAGAAGAGTGCTGCTTTCTCAAAAGCAGAGTGTGTTTCTTGTAATGCAAGCTAGAGTTGAATTCCCTTTCATAAACGGAGTTGAATCACATGCAGTTTGTGGTCCTAGCAGCAAGAGTTGTTTTCTGGTAAGGAGAGTCACTATTGTGCTCAATTACCATACACATTGCAAATAGCACTCGCGTCTGTTCCCAGCAAATGCAGTGTATTGGAAGCAAGAGAAACTACTGTTCTTGTCAGTTTCCTAAGCAGAGTTGAATTAGAAATGGCCCTTTTGTGTAGGAATCACAGTTCTTTAGTTCTGAGCAAGCTGACAATTCTGGCTATATAGGAAACACAGTAGAGTACAAGAGTGCTGCTTTCTCTAAAGTAGAGTGTGTTTCTTGTAAGGCGAGCTAGAGTTGATTTCCCTTTCATAAACGGAGTTGAATCACATGCAGTTTCTGGTCCTAGCAGCAAAAGTTGTTTTCTGGTAAGGAGAGTCACTATTGTGCTCAATTGGCCATACACAGTGCAAATAGCCCTCGCTTCTGTTCTCAGCAAGTGCAGTGTATTGGACGCAAGAGAAACTACTGTTCTTGTCAGTTTCCTAAGCAGAGTTGTACTAGTTATGGCCATTGTGTGTAGGAAGCACAGTTCTTTGGTTCTGCGCAAGCTGACTGTTCTGGCTCTATAGGAAACACAGTAGAGTAGAAGAGTGCTGCTTTCTCAAAAGCAGAGTGTGTTTCTTGGAAGGCGAGCCAGAGTTTAATTCACTTTCATAAACGGAGTTGAATCACATGCAGTTTCTGGTCCTAGCACCAAGAGTTGTTTTCTGGTAAGGAGAGTCACTATTGTGCTCAATTGGCCATACACATTGCAAATAGCACTCACGTCTGTTCCCAGCAAATGCAGTGTATTGGAAGCAAGAGAAACTACTGTTCTTGTCAGTTTCCTAAGCAGAGTTGAATTAGATATGTCCCTTTTGTGTAGGAAGCACAGTTCTTTAGTTCTGAGCAAGCTGACAATTCTGGCTATGTAGGAAACACAGTAGAGTAGAAGAGTGCTGCTTTCTCTAAAGTAGAGTGTATTTCTTGTAAGGCAAGCTAGAGTTGAATTCCCTTTCATAAACGGAGTTGAATCACATGCAGTTTCTGGTCCTAGCCCTAAGAGTTGTTTTCTGGAAAGGAGAGTCACTATTGTGCTCATTTGGCCATACACAGTGTAAATAGCACTCGCGTCTTATCCCAGCAAATGCATTGTATTGGACGCAAGAGAAACTACTGTTCTTGTCACTTTCCTAAGCAGAGTTGAATTAGATATGTCCCTTTTGTGTAGGAAGCACAGTTCTTTAGTTCTGAGCAAGCTGACAATTCTGGCTATATAGGAAACACAGTAGAGTACAAGAGTGCTGCTTTCTCTAAAGTAGAGTGTGTTTCTTGTAAGGCGAGCTAGAGTTGATTTCCCTTTCATAAACGGAGTTGAATCACATGCAGTTTCTGGTCCTAGCAGCAAAAGTTGTTTTCTGGTAAGGAGAGTCACTATTGTGCTCAATTGGCCATACACAGTGCAAATAGCACTCGCTTCTGTTCTCGGCAAATGCAGTGTATTGGACGCAAGAGAAACTACTGTTCTTGTCAGTTTCCTAAGCAGAGTTGAACTAGTTATGGCCATTGTGTGTAGGAAGCACAGTTCTTTGGTTCTGAGCAAGCTGACTGTTCTGGCTATATAGGAAAAACAGTAGAGTAGAAGAGTGCTGCTTTCTCAAAAGCAGAGTGTGTTTCTTGTAAGGCGAGCCAGAGTTTAATTCCCTTTCATAAATGGAGTTGAATCACATGCAGTTTCTGGTCCTAGCACCAAGAGTTGTTTTCTAGTAAGGACAGTCACTATTGTGCTCAATTGGCCATACACAGTGCAAATAGCACTCGCGTCTGTTCCCAGCAAATGCAGTGTATTGGACGCAAGAGAAACTACTGTTCTTGTTAGTTTGCTAAGCAGAGTTGAATTAGATATGGCCCTTGTGTGTAGGAAGCACAGTTCTTTAGTTCTGAGCAAGCTGACAATTCTGGCTATATAGGAAACACAGTAGAGTACAAGAGTGCTGCTTTCTCTAAAGTAGAGTGTGTTTCTTGTAAGGCGAGCTAGAGTTGATTTCCCTTTCATAAACGGAGTTGAATCACATGCAGTTTCTGGTCCTAGCAGCAAAAGTTGTTTTCTGGTAAGGAGAGTCACTATTGTGCTCAATTGGCCATACACAGTGCAAATAGCTCTAGCTTCTGTTCTCAGCAAGTGCAGTGTATTGGACGCAAGAGAAACTACTGTTCTGGTCAGATTCCTAAGCAGAGTTGTACTAGTTATGGCCATTGTGTGTAGGAAGCACAGTTCTTTGGTTCTGAGCAAGCTGACTGTTCTGGCTCTATAGGAAACACAGTAGAGTAGAAGAGTGCTGCTTTCTCAAAAGCAGAGTGTGTTTCTTGTAAGGCGAGCCAGAGTTTAATTCACTTTCATAAACGGAGTTGAATCACATGCAGTTTCTGGTCCTAGCACCAAGAGTTGTTTTCTGGTAAGGAGAGTCACTATTGTGCTCAATTGGCCATACACATTGCAAATAACACTCACGTCTGTTCCCAGCAAATGCAGTGTATTGGAAGCAAGAGAAACTACTGTTCTTGTCAGTTTCCTAAGCAGAGTTGAATTAGATATGTCCCTTTTGTGTAGGAAGCACAGTTCTTTAGTTCTGAGCAAGCTGACAATTCTGGCTAAGTAGGAAACACAGTAGAGTAGAAGAGTGCTGCTTTCTCTAAAGTAGAGTGTATTTCTTGTAAGGCTAGCTAGAGTTCATTTCCCTTTCATAAACGGAGTTGAATCACATGCAGTTTCTGGTCCTAGCAGCAAAAGTTGTTTTCTGGTAAGGAGATTCACTATTGTGCTCAATGGGCCTTACACAGTGCAAATAGCACTCGCGTCTTATCCCAGCAAATGCAGTGTATTGGACGCAAGAGAAACTACTGTTCTTGTCAGTTTGCTAAGCAGAGTTGAATTACATATGGCCCTTGTGTGTAGGAAGCACAGTTCTTTAGTTCTGAGCAAGCTGACTGTTCTGGCTATATAGGAAACACAGTAGAGTAGAAGAGTGCTGCTTTCTCAAAAGCAGAGTGTGTTTCTTGTAAGGCAAGCTAGAGTTGAATTCCCTTTCATAAACGGAGTTGAATCACATGCAGTTTCTGGTCCTAGCCCTAAGAGTTGTTTTCTGGTAAGGAGAGTCACTATTGTGCTCATTTGGCCAGACACAGTGCAAATAGCACTCGCGTCTGTACCCAGCAAGTGCATTGTATTGGACGCAAGAGAAACTACTGTTCTTATCAGTTTCCTAAGCAGAGTTGAATTAGATATGGCCCTTGTGTGTAGGAAGCACAGTTCTTTAGTTCTGAGCAAGCTGACTGTTCTGGCTATATAGGAAACACAGTAGAGTAGAAGAGTGCTGCTTTCTCAAAAGCAGAGTGTGTTTCTTGTAATGCAAGCTAGAGTTGAATTCCCTTTCATAAACGGAGTTGAATCACATGCAGTTTGTGGTCCTAGCAGCAAGAGTTGTTTTCTGGTAAGGAGAGTCACTATTGTGCTCAATTGGCCATACACATTGCAAATAGCACTCGCGTCTGTTCCCAGCAAATGCAGTGTATTGGAAGCAAGAGAAACTACTGTTCTTGTCAGTTTCCTAAGCAGAGTTGAATTAGATATGGCCCTTGTGTGTAGGAAGCACAGTTCTTTAGTTCTGAGCAAGCTGACAATTCTGGCTATATAGGAAACACAGTAGAGTACAAGAGTGCTGCTTTCTCTAAAGTAGAGTGTGTTTCTTGTAAGGCGAGCTAGAGTTGATTTCCCTTTCATAAACGGAGTTGAATCACATGCAGTTTCTGGTCCTAGCAGCAAAAGTTGTTTTCTGGTAAGGAGAGTCACTATTGTGCTCATTTGGCCATACACAGTGCAAATAGCACTAGCTTCTGTTCTCAGCAAGTGCAGTGTATTGGACGCAAGAGAAACTACTGTTCTTGTCAGTTTCCTAAGCAGAGTTGTACTAGTTATGGCCATTGTGTGTAGGAAGCACAGTTCTTTGGTTCTGAGCAAGCTGACAATTCTGGCTAGGTAGGAAACACAGTAGAGTAGAAGAGTGCTGCTTTCTCTAAAGTAGAGTGTATTTCTTGTAAGGCTAGCTAGAGTTGATTTCCCTTTCATAAACGGAGTTGAATCACATGCAGTTTCTGGTCCTAGCAGCAAAAGTTGTTTTCTGGTAAGGAGATTCACTATTGTGCTCAATTGGCCTTACACAGTGCACATAGCACTCGCGTCTTATCCCAGCAAATGCAGTGTATTGAACGCAAGAGAAACTACTGTTCTTGTCAGTTTCCTAAGCAGAGTTGAATTACATATGGCCCTTGTGTGTAGGAAGCACAGTTCTTTAGTTCTGAGCAAGCTGACTGTTCTGGCTATATAGGAAACACAGTAGAGTAGAAGAGTGCTGCTTTCTCAAAAGCAGAGTGTGTTTCTTGTAAGGCAAGCTAGAGTTGAATTCCCTTTCATAAACGGAGTTGAATCACATGCAGTTTCTGGTCCTAGCCCTAAGAGTTGTTTTCTGGAAAGGAGAGTCACTATTGTGCTCATTTGGCCATACACAGTGCAAATAGCACTCGCGTCTGTACCCAGCAAGTGCATTGTATTGGACGCAAGAGAAACTACTGTTCTTATCACTTTCCTAAGCAGAGTTGAATTAGATATGTCCCTTTTGTGTAGGAAGCACAGTTCTTTAGTTCTGAGCAAGCTGACAATTCTGGCTATATAGGAAACACAGTAGAGTACAAGAGTGCTGCTTTCTCTAAAGTAGAGTGTGTTTCTTGTAAGGCGAGCTAGAGTTGATTTCCCTTTCATAAACGGAGTTGAATCACATGCAGTTTCTGGTCCTAGCAGCAAAAGTTGTTTTCTGGTAAGGAGAGTCACTATTGTGCTCAATTGGCCATACACAGTGCAAATAGCACTCGCTTCTGTTCTCGGCAAATGCAGTGTATTGGACGCAAGAGAAACTACTGTTCTTGTCAGTTTCCTAAGCAGAGTTGAACTAGTTATGGCCATTGTGTGTAGGAAGCACAGTTCTTTGGTTCTGAGCAAGCTGACTGTTCTGGCTATATAGGAAAAACAGTAGAGTAGAAGAGTGCTGCTTTCTCAAAAGCAGAGTGTGTTTCTTGTAAGGCGAGCCAGAGTTTAATTCCCTTTCATAAATGGAGTTGAATCACATGCAGTTTCTGGTCCTAGCACCAAGAGTTGTTTTCTAGTAAGGACAGTCACTATTGTGCTCAATTGGCCATACACATTGCAAATAGCACTCGCGTCTGTTCCCAGCAAATGCAGTGTATTGGACGCAAGAGAAACTACTGTTCTTGTCAGTTTGCTAAGCAGAGTTGAATTACATATGTCCCTTGTGTGTAGGAAGCACAGTTCTTTAGTTCTGAGCAAGCTGACTGTTCTGGCTATATAGGAAACACAGTAGAGTAGAAGAGTGCTGCTTTCTCAAAAGCAGAGTGTGTTTCTTTTAAGGCAAGCTAGAGTTGAATTCCCTTTCATAAACGGAGTTGAATCACATGCAGTTTCTGGTCCTAGCCCTAAGAGTTGTTTTCTGGTAAGGAGAGTCACTATTGTGCTCATTTGGCCATACACAGTGCAAATAGCACTCGCGTCTGTTCCCAGCAAATGCAGTGTATTGGAAGCAAGAGAAACTACTGTTCTTGTCAGTTTCCTAAGCAGAGTTGAATTAGATATGGCCCTTTTGTGTAGGAAGCATAGTTCTTTAGTTCTGAGCAAGCTGACAATTCTGGCTCTATAGGAAACACAGTAGAGTACAAGAGTGCTGCTTTCTCTAAAGTAGAGTGTGTTTCTTGTAAGGCGAGCTAGAGTTGAATTCCCTTTCATAAACGGAGTTGAATCACATGCAGTTTCTGGTCCTAGCCCTAAGAGTTGTTTTCTGGTAAGGAGAGTCACTATTGTGCTCATTTGGCCATACACAGTGCAAATAGCACTCGCGTCTGTACCCAGCAAGTGCATTGTATTGGACGCAAGAGAAACTACTGTTCTTATCATTTTCCTAAGCAGAGTAGAACTAGTTACGGCCATTGTGTGTAGGAAGCACAGTTCTTTGGTTCTGAGCAAGCTGACTGTTCTGGCTCTATAGGAAACACAGTAGAGTAGAAGAGTGCTGCTTTCTCAAAAGCAGAGTGTGTTTCTTGTAAGGCGAGCCAGAGTTTAATTCACTTTCATAAACGGAGTTGAATCACATGCAGTTTCTGGTCCTAGCACCAAGAGTTGTTTTCTGGTAAGGAGAGTCACTATTGTGCTCAATTGGCCATACACATTGCAAATAGCACTCACGTCTGTTCCCAGCAAATGCAGTGTATTGGAAGCAAGAGAAACTACTGTTCTTGTCAGTTTCCTAAGCAGAGTTGAATTAGGTATGGCCCTTTTGTGTAGGAAGCACAGTTCTTTAGTTCTGAGCAAGCTGACAATTCTGGCTATATAGGAAACACAGTAGAGTACAAGAGTGCTGCTTTCTCTAAAGTAGAGTGTGTTTCTTGTAAGGCGAGCTAGAGTTCATTTCCCTTTCATAAACGGAGTTGAATCACATGCAGTTTCTGGTCCCAGCAGCAAAAGTTGTTTTCTGGTAAGGAGATTCACTATTGTGCTCAATTGGCCTTACACAGTGCAAACAGCACTCGCGTCTTATCCCAGCAAATGCAGTGTATTGGACGTAAGAGAAACTACTGTTCTTGTCAGTTTGCTAAGCAGAGTTGAATTACATATGGCCCTTGTGTGTAGGAAGCACAGTTCTTTAGTTCTGAGCAAGCTGACTGTTCTGGCTATATAGTAAACACAGTAGAGTAGAAGAGTGCTGCTTTCTCAAAAGCAGAGTGTGTTTCTTGTAAGGCAAGCTAGAGTTGAATTCCCTTTCATAAACGGAGTTGAATCACATGCAGTTTGTGGTCCTAGCAGCAAGAGTTGTTTTTTGGTAAGGAGAGTCACTGTTGTGCTCAATTGGCCATACACATTGCAAATAGCACTCGCGTCTGTTCCCAGCAAATGCAGTGTATTGGAAGCAAGAGAAACTACTGTTCTTGTCAGTTTCCTAAGCAGAGTTGAATTAGATATGGCCCTTTTGTGTAGGAAGCACAGTTCTTTAATTCTGAGCAAGCTGACAATTCTGGCTATATAGGAAACACAGTAGAGTACAAGAGTGCTGCTTTCTCTAAAGTAGAGTGTGTTTCTTGTAAGGCGAACTAGAGTTGATTTCCCTTTCATAAACGGAGTTGAATCACATGCAGTTTCTGGTCCTAGCAGCAAAAGTTGTTTTCTGGTAAGGAGAGTCACTATTGTGCTCAA